>NC_060282.1:61783975-62083975 GCF_021613505.1 Equus quagga
GCTTGCTGAAGTTTTCAAACGGCCTCGCCTCTCAGAGTCATTACATAGCATGAAACTGTATCTTCTACATAAAAAAGCATGCAAAGCTTATTAACTTTCTTCAATGTGCCAATGCCTACAGACAGGCGGCCTTAAAACCACACACTGGTGAGTATATACTCAATTTACATAAGAACATCTAATTCTCAGAGAATGCTAGAATTAAAGCATCATTCCTAAAAAAGAAGAGCAATGGGCGAGAATCTAAAAAGAAATATTCAAGAAAGAAAGAAAAAACAAGAACAATCCTTATGTTATTTTTCAAGAATTCAGCCCACTTTAGAGTGTAAAATCCTAACTGAAATAATTTGTCCTGGGTTTATTTTAATGCCTAATATCTGAATTTTAGGGCTTTCACATGATGTAATTTTTTTTAAAAGTTAGACCTATAGAACATTTATAGAGCAAAAGAGTATACAAAAGTTCAAATAAGGGCAATTTCCTTCAAAACTAGGCTAGAGTGATAAAATTATATACCCATATATTACCTTCAGCAACAAAGAACTCTGCTAAGTAAAACGCAGCTTTCACAGCATTAGGCGAGTGAGAAATGCCTTTCTCTATCTTCCACTCATAAGGTCCCTTCTCTGGATGCCACTGGACACCATACACTGGATACTTGTATCCTGCATGAAGAACACAAACGAGGAAGTAGTAGGTACTAGAAATAGCCTACGACAGTACTTACAATTAAGTTATGTTTCATATCCTGTGTAAAACATTATTTTATAACTTACAATGCCAGACAAAGTAAAATTGCACACATTCTCTCAGACAGAAAATAAAGAATTTTAGTTCACAGTCAATGTGAAAACTCACAAGACAGTATTTCACTGATTTTCAACCTTTTACAGTTTGTAATGATTCGCCTTACTAGATAATCAGAGTAGAGTAAAATCATTGAGCCTTTGAATGTAACCCAGTTCAATAGTCAAGTGCACATTGATTAGTGACACAAGTTTCTTCCATGATGGGTCTCTTTCGCCCCATTTCATACCACGTTTTCATCCCCCCATAATGATTTATTCATATAAGAATGAACCGTGCTAGCACTTTTGGTGTCCTTTTATGTAAGCCAGTTTGTCTCAGCCTAAATTGTGTCTCGCTCAGTCTGCAGAAGGGTTCACGACTTCCTGGTGGCAATTTTTAGAATAGTTTCTAAAAGTTTGAACTTAGTATGAAAGATTTTGGGTAATATATTTTAATTGTTTTTAGAACTCTTAAATATCTTTATATATAAAAAAATGATAGGGTCCCTAGGATTCACTTCAAAAAATAATCTAGTATGGGGAGAAGGTCAATGTGAAACAAGAATGGCCACATACGTATTGACAGCTGTTGAAGCTTAGAGCCAGGTACCTGGAGGTTCATTATACTACTCTCTCTCCTTTTATATACATTTTTTAAATTCCATAATTTTTTTAAAAACAAGAATATGTATAATATGTACCTCCTGAAAAATTTATATACTCATCTCTTTTCTTCTTTATGTATGACTTTCTTCATTTTAATTAAAAAAAAAATCTTCCCTCTATTATTTTTGTTTTGAAATGATAACCCTAACTACCATCGGAAAGTACTTGGAGAAATGAAGAGAACTAGCTGAACGCAGAGATATCTAGGGGAAAGAGCACTGTCTTCTCACGTCCCACAAGGCTCTGCCACTAGAGATCATGTCACAAGAAGGAAACATATTTTATCCTAGCCTTCTTGGGGTTCATAAGAGGGACAAACCTGCCAGCAAGCAGCTCTCATCACTCTACTCCGTCCCTCCCCATCGGCCCTCTCCCGGCCTCCTTGTGACTCTGCACTTTCCTTCTCTTGTGTCTGGAACCACACGTGAAGCTACTGGCAGGAACCCCACAAGCTGGATGACTATGAAATTAACTGTTACACATAATTAATTGAAAGGCAAATCTAATATACTTCTTTGAGATATGAAAAGTATTATTTAAGATAAAAAAATGCCTTAAGTGATCAACTATAACAAGAATTTAACAGATAGATAGATAGATAGATAAATGAACAGACAGAGAGAGATAGACGCTGACATTCAGAAACAAGCGAGATTTACTATCCCTTAGTAAACTGCACTGCTAAAAGATCAGTGCAGCTTCCTGACAACTGTAGGAAGCATGCCCTGTTTCACTAATTTAAAACAAAAGTATCAAGAGTACAAAAAAAATCTGCAAATAAGAGCATCTCAAGTGTTGCTATGTAGCAGGTGTCAGAAAATTTTCAGAAGATAAAATGTTCAAAAGAGCCCAGGAAGATGATATAGCCAGGAGGACAACCAACATGGAACTTGATTCCCTAACTGCCAACCCAACACTCGTTCATTTAAGCGATTAGTTATTGACTCCACATCTACTGAGGTTTACACAAAGTCCTGGAAACATAAAGAAGAGTAAGACACAGGTCCAGCTCTCAGTGAGCTCTTAATCTAGGAGGAAAGACAGAACATGAGCAAATGACGCACACAGAGACACCCTAGGTAGCACAGAGCAAGTATAAAGGAGGAACAGTGAGGATGTGGGAGGAAGGATAATGGGCAGGGCTGGTCCCTAGTGGATGACCACTCACCTGAGTCTTTAAAATAAAGACAGCTAAGAGTTCATCAGCAGAAGGGAGTGGGGAGGAAGGAAAGCTTTTTGGAGGAGAAGAAAGAACATAAGAAAAAGCACAAGGGCAAGAAACACTGCTATGTGGAGGGCTGGGTGGACTAAAGACACACAGGAATGAAGGCAGAGAACGAAGGGAGAGATCATGGAGAAAATGACCTGGTAAATCCCGACTTGACCCTCCAAGTGCTGAAGAGGCACTGAGGAGCTTTCCTCAAGCAATATGATCAGTTTGGTTTCTCGGAAGAGTCATCAGTGGCTGGTTGGAAGGCGGATTTGTGGAACAGTTAGGTGGCTACTGAGGCACGCCAGGTGGAGGTGGTCAATGCTGAAGCAGGACGGGGGTAGGCCAGATGGAGAGGAGGTGACATATTCAAGAAGGATTTGGGAAGTAGAAAGGCAGGAATTTTTTACACGTGGAGAATGAGGGCAGGAAGTCAAGGAGAGCTCTCAGGTTCCTAACTTTGGATGAAATAGTGAACGGCGATGCTATCGACTGAAGTGAAAAATAGAGGATGGGAGACACGGTTACAGGGAAGATGATGAGCCCAGATGGTAAGTTCACTTCAGTCTGGGTTGATCAGCCTTCCCCAGAATTCGCCAGATACTGTTTCTAAACCCGTAGATGTCTGACCTCTCCCAACAAGTGAGCCAGTGATATGGCCAATCTTTGAATAACATGAACTACTTCCACTTCCACTTTATTCCAGTTTATTCCACTCCAGTACCCTGGCCTCTTGAGTAGCACTAAGCAACCTCACCAACTCAAAGACTGCCTATTGTTTCTGCAAGTTCCCATTCATGGTACTTTGCTCTTTGTGCATTAGTGATTTCTTGGCTATGACTTGCTCATTTTCCTTAAAACCTCGTACTATGGAAATTCCTTGAAGTCTGAGATAAATGTAGTTTTCTCCCGAGAATATTATTTCTGTTTGATTTTACCATGCACACTGGGGCACTATCAGTCTGAGTCAACTTTAAACAAGATTTCTGACTTGAGATTTGTTGAACTTCCCAGTTAGTATAATGCAAGCCACACTAGACCAGGCTGTCACTATGAATACTCAAGGCTTATTTCCCACCCCCACACTCTTAGTGCCAAGGTTCAAGAGGGGCAATTCTCCTTGCAGTTGTGCAGGCAGGATTCTCTGAGGGTCTAGCTTTTCAGGTCTTGCTCCCTGGGGTAGTCTCCATGTTGGGGGTCCTGAGCTTTGTCTCAAGTTCTTCTGATTCAATAATAAAGCTGGTTTAAATACTCCACTTAACTTCTGGAGTTTATGGCCTGAGTGTCTTTACTGTCACTGCATCAATGTATTTAGGAAGATGTTTTCCTGTATGTCAGTCACATGTTTTGTTATTGTCTAGAGGAGCATCTTGTCAAGGTACTTAATCTGAAAATATTGCTAGAAACAGAAGTTACTTTCTCCATTTATTTCTTCATCCATTCTCCCTTTACTCTTTACTTTTCCTCTTTCATCACCCCATTCTAGAAAATGACCCAGGTAAACCACACTGATTTGGAACATGGACAAAACACGTCTCCTGTCTCCAAAAATATCCTAACTTCCATCTTCAGGCTCCAAAGTAATACGATTTTATTTGTAGGAAAGAGAACTATAAAATCAAAATTAATAAATATACTAAGTGAAATAAAGTGCACATGGGCTGTGATATATACCTTCCATTGTTGAAATAAACTCAGTCTTGCCATCTGTATTTGTAGATAACACATTGAAAAACTTCTTTAACTTTTCATTCGTTGTAAAATTCTGGAGTATAAAAATAAAACAAAATTATTACTTCTCTTGTTAATCTATATGCATTAATTTCATTATGTAATTAATGTGATACCTTCATGGACAGGCTCCACTTGTGGAAATTTGCAGTCAAAGGTTCTACTGATAATGACAGCAATAGGTCAGAAGGAAAATTCCGGAACATTCTGCTTTGCAATGTACCTGAAATAATTTAAGCATAAAGGAAATAATTTAAATACAGAAAAAATAAAATCCACTGAAGTCACTGATCTACAGCCAAAGAAAGGCCATTATTAAGACACAATCAAGATGACTAAATGATAAACAAAACACATCATTTCCACAGAAGTATTCCAGTCAGGCACAAAATGAGTTTAATATTCAAATCCAAATATGCTCCATCTTTAAGTACTTTTCTTCTATATTCTAAAATTCTTCTGATAGGATAATTAGCAGGCTAGCCATAGAGTAAGCAGAGTTTTTCAACTTGAGTTCCCTAGACAGGGCTAAAAAAACAGTTAAAATTTTCCACATGTGTATATATTTGTTTTCTCAAGAAAGGCTCCAGATCTTTCAACATATTTTCAAAGGTATCTGGGACTTAAAAGGTGAAAAATATCAACAATGTAGAAAAGAACATTAACCAGGCCAAGAAATTTCTACTCAGTAAATAGACCGAAAAAAGCAATATACCTCACTGAAGGCTCTGGATTCTGACACATAGATTCAAATATAGCAAAGGGATAAAAATATCCTGATGGTGTTCAAGGCCCTGACACCAGCTGTCCCTAAATGAGACCTCTCACTCAGGATGCTAATGGCTTCCATGAGAATCCCCGTGCCTTAGATAATGAAAATTCACTGAAGTACCCTACTTCAATGGATTTTATTCCTTTTTTGTATAAACTGGGTTTTACCACATACAACCAAAACAGACTGACCTAATACATTCACTTCCCACAGGGTCCTTACAATCATTAAGTGAGATAATGTAAGAAAGAGCTTTCAAAAGCATAGAACATCCTACAGGTTCTATGTATAACAACTACTACCTTCCATCCAAAATCCTTATGAGAACAGGAATGGTTCGCAGCATTCATCTGAGGATTCAGAAATCAAGTGACCTACCAGAATCATTACCTATTTAGAAAGAGTGGTATGATAAAGAATTTGTCTGGTCTTTGTTCTGGGTTCCTGACAAGGAGCTTCTAAAATCCTTGAAATTTCCTGAGTGTTGGAGTGTCTGTGTAATGCTACTGAGGTGACTGAGGACCCCAGATAGCTTCAGGATGAGGCTGGTCACCAGAAAGACTAACCACATGATTGGAGTAGGTTAGGATTTTGAGCCAGCCTGACCTCCAGGGATGGGAAGGAGACTGGAAACTGAGTTCAATCACATGGCCAATGATTTAATCAATTGTGCTTTCACAATGAACTGACAATAAAACCTCTGGAAAGCAAAGCTCATTAGAGCTTCCAGGTTGGTGAACGCATTAACCTGCCAGGAGGGTGACAGGCCCTGACTCAACAACGAGACGGCATGGAAGCTCCGCATTCCCTCCCAGACCTCATCCTGTGTGTATCCTTTAGAATAAAACTGTTAAGGCAAACACAGTATCAGTTCTGTGAGTCATTTGAGTGAATCATTGAACCTGAGGGGGTTAGGGGAAATCTCCAAATTTGTGGCTCGTTGGTGAGAAGTGTAGGTGGCCCAGGGATGTGACTTGTGGCTGATATCTGAAATAAGGGTCGTCTAGTTGGGGAGACGACCTTTAACTTGTGGAGTCTGCACTAACTCCAGGTGGTTAGTGCCAGAAGTGAACAGCCGTACACCCCAGCTGTGGCTGAAACAGAATATATGGCCAAGGGAAAAACACTGTACTGTAACAACAATAGCTGAAATTTATGAGAGTTGTACTTAAAGTGCTTAGTACAGTACCTGGAAAACATCATCTTATTTAATCTCACAAACAACCCTAAGAGACAAACCCTTTTACAAATCAGGAAATGAAAGCTCAGAGAGGTTACATGATTCCCCAAGGCAAAAGTGACAAAGCTAGGACTCAAGACCAGGTCCAATTTTAGAGTTCTTAATCATGCAAGGTCCTAACATCGCTAGAAGCAGTAAATTATCAAAACTCAAAATTCCTTAACCCATCCTCCTAACTCAGTACAAAAGTGATCATTCACATCTTCAGCCTGTGTAAATAATTTAAAAATTAATAAATGTCATCAGTAGTTTTGAATGTTATATTTGCTACTCATTAATCCTGCCCAGTTAATATTTTTAAAAGGGTTGAAAAGAGAATTCTCACCATTAGTGAAGTTCAGCGGCAGTGCACATCCATCAGTATTTGTGGAAGTTAATAAGGACTTGTTACTAACCAGATATGAAAGCTCTTCAAATCCAAGGCATGTGCCCCACACAGGAAAGTAGTCTCCAGCATTAAAACTCTTTGCAGAGTGAAAGAGAAAACAGCTTATTCAAACTTTTCAAAACAAAACTTAGACATTTGGCTTGTCATTACAAGGCAGGCACCTGAGTTATACACAGATCTCTGAAGAATTTTCCAGGATCCATAAGTAGGCTATCACTTATTCTCTCTTCAGACCAAGCTCCCACATAATAATCCAGTTTTAATCAACAAAATTATCAGGCCTCAACTGCCCTGGGAAAGAGACGGGCATCTGCCCGTCAACTACCACACTACACAAGTAATAATTAGGGACTGTGAATATCAAAAATAAGGACAGATAGATGCCTAGTTACATATTCTACAAATCTGCTTGCTCTGGATGATTGTCTAATTCTGAAGACACTCTGAAGTTCTTCCTCCATCATCTCAGAATTTATAGTAAGAGCTACATTATACCACCTTCAGCCAACCACATGTACATTAGGTAAAACAGCCATGATCGGGAAGGAAAGAACGGTCAACGTGGAAGGAGCTAGGCAAAAGTAAAATAACTTTGCACAGAGTAAAAGCTGTCAACTAAAAAAGTACAAATGTATTGGGTTTCTTCAAAGGGAGTCATAACAATTAGCATGACTGGGGAAAAGTATTCTAGCAACTGAATTTTCTGGTTAACTGAAGATTAAACCCATATGTGTTGAGAGTTACAAAAACGAGCTGTGTAACTTCTCTAAAAGCGGCAGTTTTCCTGCATAGACTGTAAAATATAACCTAACAGTAAGTAATTTCAAAGGAGAAAATCTGGGGCTTTTTTTTTTGCTGTTCCTCACTGAGAAAAATATAGAGTTACATTAATTCCTATACTTTCTATTTCAAAAGGATTTTAACACTTTATGCACAGGTGTGGCAAATTTTATTTTTAGATGTTAGAACCGTCTATGTTAAGTTGAAGGGTCTTACTGAATTTACTTATAATAAATACAAAAGAGGGATTACTGTTCTGTTGTCATATGTACCACATTTAATTTCTCAACTAAATGTTAAGTCCCCATTTGCTGGGACCATATCTTTCTTTTTTGTGGATCCTCCACACACTCCAGCAGAGCAAAGGACACAGAGTGGAACTGAATGGCTCTAACAGACCCATCCCTTCTCAGGGCTTCTTCAGGGAGGGCTCTGTGGAGTCCAGAGGCTGTAGCGAAATAAGAAATTCAAGGCTGCTAAGCTTTTTTCCTTTGCTTTGACATCCTTAAGAAGCTAATTACATTTAAAAAATAGATCTTTGGGTCTTCTGGGTTGGGTGGCTCCTTTTTTTTTAATTGAGCAAGCTGGTTACATGAGTCTGTACGCAAAAGGAAGAGTAAGCACTTTATAAGGACATAGATATTTCTCAAATGCATTTTAAATCACTCACACTATAAAATTTCAATTTTTTCGCTAGATTTTTTAAACAAAATATCCACTGAGCATGCACTAAGTTAAGTACATGGTAGCATATGATATGAAATGAGGAATGGCTCAAAGGGTGTCAGAACCATGAAATCTGATGAGACATGAACAGCTAACCTCAAGATAGTAGGTCCTCTGAAATACAAGACCCTTAAGGTCATGGACGCTGTCATATTACAGAAGCGGAGCTAAATAAATGTTTGAACAATTCTACAACAAAGTACTCTAAAAGTTAAGAGGGAGTCAGATGCCATTCCAGCTGAAGTAGGCAGAGAAACCTCTAGAGAAGAGGAATAGTGTCTTAGTCTTGAAAGATGGCTAAGACATAAGTTGAGGAAGGAGTAGAAAGAAACAGACTAAATGGATTTACAAGTAGGAGGACACAGCATATATGCTGGGAATACCAACCTGGCTTCAGTGACTTCCATAAGGAAAGGCTGGAAAAGGGGGGCTGTGGACACACTGTATGTATTGACCCAAAGACTATAAAAGGCTGCAGGTTATTCAGCCTAGGCATTAGAAGTTTGCAAACAAGTATCTCATATGCTAAAAGGAGCTCTTTAGGGAAGTTTTTTATGGGGCAGGGAGATCCTAGGGCCAGTGAGATTAACTAGAAAATCGCCGTTCATAGTTAAGGAGAGAAATGGTAAGGATCTGAGCTATGGTACAAAGGCAGGCCCAGTGTGAGACATCACAAAGTAGTCAAGAGGCTCTGGTAGTGACTGAATGTGGAGTCTAAAGTGACTGCGAAGAAAGGCCAGATGGGACTGAGTGAGTTGGGATGAAGAGCAGCTTTCAAGAGGAGATAAGAATAAATAACATATGGACAATGTACCATACATCATCAAAACAGCTTACTAAGCCACCCTGAGGATCTGTTCACATTAATGAGCGGGAATAGAGAAGGCCAGTCAGCAGGGCTCTGACGGTTCCCGGGAGCTCAGAACTAAAGGAAGCAAACAAAATGGGGGAGAGTCGCCACTGGCTGCTGAAAGCAGGCACCTCAAAATTAAGAGGTGTTGAGGCCAGCGTAATTGTGAAGGAAGTACTACCATATGCTTAAAAAAGAATTATCCTCATGCAAATGCCAAAAGTCCATCTGGAATCATTGATATTTACCTGTATGGAAAAGTCGTAAAATATTTTGGCCACTTTAGCATAACCTGACTTCTTGAGGTCAGCACCTCCTCCAGGAAAAAGGATGCTGAAACAACATCAAACAGGGTGTATTTCAACCTCTCCCCTCACAGAAAAGAAATGATCTTTTTCTTTGAAAACAACTTTTTCCCTATTCCATAAGCAGCAAGTTGTTCATTCAACAAACATATTCTGCTTCTTGCATGAGCCAGGCTCGGCACTGGCGGGGAGAGACAAAGCTGAGTACTTTCTGCTGTAAGTAAGATGGCAGTCTAGAAGAAAACGTATAGCCTCTGAGGGAGACCATCTGCCACAAAACGATGCAGGACACCCCACAACTAAAAGTGGCTTCATGAAGACTGCTTAGCATTCTCCCTTTTCACTAACTCAGTATTTAAAAAGCTGCCTCGGCTCAAATTTGATATGTTTAACCCCAAAGTCCTTTCATAAAGTAAATCTTGACTGTCCTTCCCAGTTGACAAACTCCCTTAAAGCAAGGCTCTGCCTCTGTATCTGTGTTCCTCACAGAACAGCGGAGCACAACACAGCTCAACATATATATATATATATAGTTATATATACATATAGTTATATATATATATAGTTATATATATATGTTGTATATGTATATATATGTTGTACATGTATGTATATGTGTTGTGTACATATATACGTTGTATATGTATACACACACACACACATATATATAATAGGGGCTCAACAAAGGCATTTTTGAAGTTGCATTAGAGTACTGCTCATTTCCTGGTATATATTTTTGAGGTTCTACCATATATTCTAGTCTGGTCTTCAGCTTTTTTTTTTTTTCCAGGAAGATTAGCCCTGAGCTAACTATTGCCAATCCTCCTCTTTTTACTGAGGAAGACTGGCCCTGAACTAGCATCCCTACCCATCTTCCTCTGCTTTATGCATGGGACACCTGCCACAGCATGGCTTGGTCTTCTTTATCTTTGCCCATGCCAAAGTACACTGCACGGAACAGGCATTGTAAATGTTTTACGAAATTGAACTGATTTTCCAGTAAGTACTTACTGACCCAAACTGAACTAAAGGCAAATGACTGCTATGAACAAAGTTTAAAAAAAAAAATAAATGAATGCAGTTTGAAAAAGTAAAAAAAGAAAACCTTTATGCTAAATAGACTTCCTCCACTCCACTCCCACTCAGAAACAAGCAGCGCTGAGGTCTGTTGTGCTGACCTGATAGATATGCAGATCTCCTCACCCTACCTTAAAAACAAAAGTCAATGGGAATAAACTAGTCACACCATTATGTGCCTCACTTTTTTCACATAACAATATCACACTGTTCAGGGGCCAGCCCGGTGGCGCAGCGGTTAAGTGCGCACGTTCCACTTCGGCAGCCTGGGGTTCCCCGGTTTGGATCCTGGGTGCAGACATGGCACTGCTTGGCAAGCCATGCTGTGGCAGGCGTCCCACATATAAAGTAGAGGAAGATGGGCACAGATGTAAGCTCAGGGCCAGTCTCCCTCAGCAAAAAGAGGAGGATTGGCAGCAGATGTTAGCTCAGGGCTAATCTTCCTCAAAAAAAAATAAATAAATAAAATAAAAACAATATCACACTGTTCACATAACAAGGGTGATCCAAAGCAGCATCTACAGATATCCTCATTTTTTAACCCACGCATAATACTCTATTATACACATAGAGTCTATTTACTTAACCAATTCCCAATTGATGGACTATTGAGTGGCTGCTAAATTGGGGTTATTCCAGATGATACTACAATGCATATGTTTGGGCCCAAGTCTTCACCTTGGGGGAAGTATATTTGTAAAATAAAATTCCTTCTGAAGGATTTCTTGGGTCAAAGGTATGTACATTTTAAATTTCAACAGATACTGCAAAACTGTCCCCAAAAAGACTATTTAACTTACATTCCCATAAATAAAGTATGAGAATACGTGTTCCCTCACACCTTCACCATAGAGTACAGCAAATTTTCTGATTTTTGCCAAGTTGATGGTTAAAAAATGGTTTTCAATTGCTCTAATTAGCTTTCCTTTAATTATGAGTAACACTGAATATTTTTTCCTATGATTAAAAGTTTTTTTCTGTGAGCTAACCAATCACATCTTTTGTAGTTAAGCCAGAGGATAGAAACTTTTTTCCGAGTTCTATTCAAATTTCTGCTGGAAGATAACTGATTAATATCCTCAGACTCAGGACTCATAAACCCACTAAGCAAGCAGTATACCATGCCATTCAAAGTGGCTCCAAAGCACTTAAGACAAGCATTAAAAGAACAAAGATTACGCTACATACAAAAAAAAATTACATTTGTCCACTACGGTAACATTTATTTCTCAACTTGTCTTCTCCTCTCTACAGGACTTTTGTATCTCTCAACAAAATAATTTCTATAAAATAACTAATAAAACTAATGTTACACCACGATAAGATAGTTACATAGAAACACCCATAATATTTATGTGTACTTTTTTGCAGAAGCAGACTACACAGACCTCATACACTGTATCAAACCCCTGTGGCCAACTTACCCATTAATTGAATGGAAAAGCTTTTCATATTCTTTAGATGTAAGATCAAGCCTGAAAAAATACAAAGAATTACAAAACATCCATCTCCAAAACTTAAGAAAAAAAGTAAGCTTCTAAATGTAGTCACCACATTAATTTTAAACAGCCAAAAAATAATTCTTAAATACTAGAAAATACTACCTCTCTACCTTCCTAAAGGCATTTTTTCAAACTACATGTAAGCCAAATAATTATATCCCTGTTTTGCTAATCAGACTAGTAAACACATTTTTCTGTGGTCTAAGGTAATTTAATATTGTTAAGTATGTATTAATATGCAAAACCTTAAAGACCATGAGATTTGGACACCAGTAATATCTCTGATAGCCAAGAACTATCAAAAAAATGTAAGATATTCAGTAGTTTTATGTAAAGATTAAATAAAAAGATTAATTAACATGCCTATCTTAACTACAGTCTGCTCTGGCAGCTAAAAACCACACAGTCAGGCACCGCATGACAACATTTCAGTCAACGATGGACTGCATATAGTGATCCCACGAGATCAGTACCACGTAGCTTGGGTGTGTAGTAGGCTATACCATCTGGGTTTCTACAAGTATACTCTGTGATGTTCGCACAACTATAACATCACCTAAGGACACATTTCTCAGAATGGACCCCCATTGCTAAGCGATGCATGAGTGTATATATAACACCAGGTCCCTGCTTCATCCCACACCCACCAACAATGGCAGAGGTCTGGGGACTCCTGTATATTCAAAAGTCAGAAGAGTTCATATCCAGGGAGAGACTACACGCAGATCACTGGAGACTGGCCTGATCTGCCCAGGTAATTACTCTGAAGCACTGAAGCCCCCTTCATCAAACAGCCCGTAAGGGCCTCCTAACAACCAACAAGTTATTAACCATTTTATTCCCTTCTCCAGAGAAAACCAATGAGATTAATCTGTGACAAGTGGCCACATTTAATTAAGTCACAGTCTGATGGATTTGCTCTTCCTAAAGTGCAAGAAAATGCAAGAACACGGGAAGAGAGCATTTCCTAAAGAGAACTTTAGGAAATTCTTGCAAGAACTTTCCTACATTTAGCAGTCTTCTGGTTCTCTAAGAGAATAACAATGTCTAATGCCCTCCTGACCTGCCACAGAAGAAACAGGTTTATGATCAAATGTCAGCTACAGTCCATCTCTGCCTCAGGGAAAAGTTTTAGGGTGAATTACAACACATCTCCCATTATTAAGTAGACACATTTGATGCCTAGAACTTGGCTGTGCTTTGCCAGCAAACCCCTCTTCTCTACGTCCAAATGACCTGTGCAAGTCCAGGTCTGTTCAGAAGTTCATAATAATCCTCCTTCTGGCAGAGAGCCACAAAGCAGTGGGTGATACTGAAACGGTGCTTACCGCCATCTTAAATGGAGGATTGGGAAGTGACAGGGAGACCAAATATGAGTCCACGTTCCCAGTATTCTGCTAATTCAATCTCCCTAGATTGTGTCAACCAAAAAGGGAACGAGTCAGGACCCAGAATCTTCCCCATGGATATTTAAGCCAGGGTGGGCAACCACCACCATCAGGAACCAGAGTGGATTTAGATCACTCAGATGCATTCCAGAGACTCCTACCAGCTAGCCTTGCAGGTTAGTTTCAGTCGTTTCCTTAGTTCTAAATAAATGGTTCCCACGTTGTCCATAACTGAATTTTTGGGCCCTGCTTATCACTATTAAGGGGTTTAAGTGTTGTGGGGGGAGGAGTGCCTCAGAGGCCTGGCAGGGAAAACAGCCCAGGTCACAGTCTTTGAACATAGATGTGATCTGCATGTTGTCAGACTTTCTCGAAGAAAAAGACCCTCTCAATAGGGCAGGAGAAATAGTTCACTCTCTCTTTAACTAAAAGAAAACAGCTTAAGCCTGGTAATGATGCAAATGACACAGCTTCAGCAGCATGAAAAGGGGTGACAGGCATTGTTGCCAATGGAGGGCACTTGCTCCATTCAAAATAAGCTCCAGATAATTGTCTTCAAAACAAAAAAAGAAGCCAGAAATTCAGACTTTTATGGAGTAAATGTTTTTATGATTTGAAAATATTTTTGTAAATGATTTGTAAATGTCCACTTTTATGATCTGTAAATGTTTAGAAATGTTTTAAAACACTGTGTGAATGAAACACATTTTTAAGATAAAAGCAGCCCATGGGCTGCAGCATGCCCCTCTCAGGAGGGGGACCCTCTGTGGGTTCCACTAGTCCCACAGGGGGAATGTATGATGACCTGAGAGCACCAGGCACCTGAGAGAGACGGCAGCAGAAAGAAGGCTTCTTTAGCCATTCCAGAATTTTGCCTAGGTCTCCCATCCTCCACCTTTTCCCCTTTAAACTGCAGAAGTTGGCCCCTAGCATCTAAAATTCAGAAATGAACCCAACATTATTGGTGTGATCACATCATTCTACATTAGGTAATCCATCCTTTGCAAGTCACCCTGGGAATTTAGCTGCCACACATTACATTGTTTTTATAGGATCCTATCATTCTAAGTCCAAGCAATATTCCTTAAAATGAACTTTGACAACTCAAGCTGGAAGTAAACATGTATGCTGACAGTCACATTTTCAGTGTCTCTGTCATAAATACCAGGATTCTGTGAATCATCCAGTTGCAAGATTTCCCCAGTTTCAAAACTTCTGTCATTCTCGTCTAATCCTCCCGCTGCCCTTTCATTCTATTAGTCACCGAGTCTAGCTGATTTTTTTAAAGAACGTTTACCTATCAGTTCTACAACCACACAGCTCTAAGCCCAGCCCTCATCACTTCACACCTGGCCTCTTGCATCAGTCTCTGAACTGGTCCACCTGCCTCTCGCCTCTCCTTCCTCCCATCCATGTTTTTGGCACTAATATCCTTAAAGAACAGCTGGCAGGAAAAGCTTCCATAATCAAAACTTTACAACTTTGTTCTGAAGACTCTATGGAGCCTCTTCCTCAGTTCTAAAACTCTGGTGCTATTTGGGTTCAAATAAGATTTCATTTGAAAAATTAGATCTGCTACTAAAAAAATTAAAGACTAATTTCAAAAGCAAATGCTCATCTTGGGGTAGCGACAGTTAAATGTAAAAGATCAAGCAAGAAGACAATCCTTATGAAGCTAAACATAAAACCATTTTGTGGTACAATTCTCTAAATTGTAATATTTGCGTTTTGATTCTTAATGTTCTATTTGAACAGTACTTTGTTATAGTTTTTTAATGCAGAATTATTTACAAAAACAGGTTGTTTGGAGCAAACAACTGTGTGTTGTGTGTGAAATCTCTTATAATGGATTAGATGGGGGTGCTGGGAGATTCAAAAACAACCTAATTTGGGGTGGCAAGGTATTATAAATACTTGTAAGGTTTTGTTTGTTAAAAAAATTCGACTCTTTCTAACTCAAAATATGACACAAATCGTTTTATTCTTACTAGGCCATTACATCACAAAAATAATGCACCTCCTTTAAAACTGCAATACTTGCAATTTATACTGCAGCAAAACTGCTGCATTAGTCATTTACAGACTTTTAAAGTAGCGTGTGAAGGTATTTTAAGCCATCTGCTAGCAATCTCCTTCATTCCCTAAGTGTTCCCGTTTCCTAACATCATGGAACGAAGCTGGGTAAGTTGTAGAACCATTACTTTCAGGATGTCTGAGGAGGACCACCCTCCCTGGGGTGAAGGAAACCATCAGTTCATTCTCCGTCTAACACACATGGCATACCTCTAATGATGTTATAGATACACACAGCTTCATACTTAAAACAATTTAACGAGAGACTCTAAGCATGAGATTTGTGGCAAAAATCAGGTGCGATATTACCACATTTAAAGGACACAATCATAAAAGAGAAAGCATTAATTTTAGCGCTAAAACAGCAGTTTTTATTTATTCAGTGTAAAAAATGTGGAATCATACCTTATTGGTACAACTCTTGCACCTGCAGACTCCAGATACTTTACATAGGATGCAGCAATATAATATTTCCCCAGCTTTTTCATGTCCTTATCACGGCATTTTTGCATTAATATTCCTAAATTTCAAAAAGAAAAAAAAAAGCTTTAGTTTCAAGCAATTTCCTCTTTTCCTGCTCTAAAACTGAAACACATCACAGTAAAAATATCACTACTGTATTCATTTAATTCACAGAACTAAACATGAACCTGCAAGTACATCCATAGACTTTGGGAAAGGAGTAATGGAGGCTGATGTGAGTCTTAAGAAGGTTCCCCTCTTTTGCCTCATCAGGGAGGCCAGAGAAGCCCCAAAGCAGGTTTACAATAGCACCTGCCTCCTTCACGCACCCTAGAATGGACCTCAGAGCACAGACCCTTATCTCTAGAAGAAGGCCTCTCCTTCCCCACACACACGCAAAGACACATTGTTTCCTTGACAACAAAGCAAAAGAGTGGAAATATCTTCCACCCACATCTCTCCGACATCATCAATAAGACCTTAATCCAAGCAACCATCATCTTGCCTCCCCTCCCCTGAGACTATTATAACAGCCTCTTGAAATATCTCACCACATTCTTTCTTAAACAACCCCCACCAACTCCACCAGTTCTCCACAGGCTAAGAAAGCTGATCATATTACCACTCATTCATTTCAGGATACATTACTGAATCATACTATGTACCAGACACTGACCTAGGTGCTGAGGACACACGAGTAAACAAAACCAACAAAAACCCTGCCTTGTGGGCCTTAATTCTAGCGTGTGGAAGGGAGAAGAGAGAGGACAAACAATAAGCAAGACAAAAAGGTAAAACATGTAGTGTGAAGGCTGGCGGCAAGTGCCACGAAGAAAAGGTAAAGCAGAGGAAGAAGGTGTGTAGTTGGGGGGTGGGGGGGGGTTCCATATCTATAGGGGGGAACAGAGTCCCTTAAATATGGTGGCCAGGTGAGTCCTCCCTGAGAGGGTAGAACATGGCATTTGAGCCAGGACTTCAGAGAGGTGAGGGAGTAAGCCAGAAGCAGATACCTGGAGCAAGAGGAAGAAGGAACAGCAGGGGCAAAGGCCCTGAGTCAAATGTGTACCTGTCACACTGCAAAGAGTCCACATCACTAGAGCCCTGTGTGAGCAAGGGAAGGACCAACAGGAAATAAGATCAGAGAGGCAAAAAATCAGCAGGGGTAGCTCCTTGCTTAAGCACCTAGACCCTGCATGTTCTGCCCCACCTACCTCTCCGGCTGCCTGTTACACTGAAACCTCAGCCGTTGCACAGTACTGGCATCCAGTATCCATCCAAAGATGTCTGTCTGGATAGTACCTGTGCTTGGATCGTTCACTGCTTCACCATCGTGAAGACTTTCAATGTTCCCGTAGGCCACCTGACAGTAAGAGCTGTAGATCTCAATCACTTCTGTAGTCCCAGTTTCTTATGCTAACTGGCATTTAACAGGCTCTCAGTTAACATGCTAAATGCTGAAATTTACTCAGACTTTTTTTTTTAAAGATTGGCACCTGAGCTAACATCTGTTGCCAATCTTTTTTCTTTTCTTTTTCTTCTTCTTCTCCCCAAAGCCCCCCAGTAAACAGTTATATATTCTCAGTCAGACTGTTTTTCACCCCGCAGATAGGTAACATCCTCTTCATCGAGGAAAATGAAATTAGGTAGGGAAAGAATTAGCAAGTGTCACAGGAAATGGAGTGGTACAGGGCATGCAAAGGTGAGGTGCCACAAAGGAGGGCTGGGGATATGTGAGCACAAGGGACTAGAAAGGAGAAAAGTACACTAGAGGAGGGAAGTTCCACCAACTTCTCCCCTCCTCCTGCCACATACTTATTCACTTTTCCCATCCTAGGAAAAGAGTTCAGGCTCTATTCCCCACCCCCTCAAAATGTGACAAAATTCCACGCTTATTTTAAGGCCATCTCACAACTTTGTGGCCTCCTTGTCTTCAAACCCTTTGCACTTCCTAACTCAATGCTTTGCACCTAGTAGGTGCTGAGTGAACTACTCGGTGGTAATTGTTCAGGGTGATCAAAAGCACACTCACTTTTTCTATACTTGACCCTGGACTACCACCGTTTCAAGGAAACAGAAAAGAATTCTCCCTCTTCTTTCCTTTGTTCCTCCTCCCTGCACCTAGAATTCCCAACACACTACACAGAATTATACTTTGAGTTAATTCTCCTCGGAGAATCTAACCAACCATTTCAAACGGCTATAAAATAAGGCACTCCAAGTTCCAAACATTGATACACAAAGCATTTGAAAACTGGGCACTACCAATATACACGAAAAAATGTTCATCTACTGTCTAATTACAGATACACTGCTCATCTTCATGGGGGAAAAAACAGTATGAACGGCACAATACTATAGCTAAAACGAAGCCAATCTTAATTGTCTGCACATAAATTACTTTTGGCAAATTTTATATTAGGGCTCATTTCTCCTGGGTTGCTTTCCCCCCGCCCCGTCTCAAACGTCCGTTCTGGCAATGCAAACTGATTTTACTGTCTTTTTAAAACATAAATGAGTTGAAAACGAAAAATTACATGCTTCACTTTAACAAAGAGAACTGACATTAGGATCATACTAGCCACCACTGCCCTTCAATGGTGAAGATGACAAAGTCGAAGGAATATCACAATTTTTAGATTATTTACTCAATTAGATTTTTATAAGTATAATGCATTGTCTTGAAAGAAGGCCTCGGCCAGTGAAATCTTAGTAAATATAATGCATGTATAGAATTTGTTTAATTAGCAGAAATTCCCAGCTAGGTACAAAGAAGAAAGCAACGCGCAGGATTCTTCACAGCGCATCCTCCGCTCTTCCACCTTGATGAGCAAAATCAGTTTGAGGAAATCACCGAGGTATTAGCTTATCTCAGCACGATCTAGATGGTGTCTTGGCTTGGCTCTTGTGCTGTAAGGGAAGGCGCACTTCGCAATCGTGAACTTGGGCTTCTCCAAGGCAGGATGCGCTGGCTGCAGCCCCGGCCCCGCCCCTGCCCGCCTGCTTACCGATGATGGGCTTCTCCGAGGTGCCGGCGCGAGGAGCCGACAGCCTGAAGCTCGCCGCCCCGCACAGGAGCAGGCCCAGCACGCAGAGCAGGCGGCCAAGGCTCGCCATCGCGCCGCCGCCTCCCGCTGCCTTTCAAAGACTCCGCGAGCGGCCGGGCTGCAGGTCTGCCGGTGCCTGGGGGCCGCCGGGTGGCGTTGAGCGGGGGCGGCGCTCCGCCGCGGGGGCCTCTGGGAAACGCAGTCCCGGCGCGAGGCGGCCGCGGGGAGCGGGGCGCGGCTCCTGCGGAGGCGCCGGATGCCGCTGCCCTTTCGACTGTTACAGCGGTGTGTCCCTCAGCAACCCAACACCAAGCTGGGGCGCCCAGCCCAGGCTCTCGAAGGGGCACCTCTGGGTCCCGGCCTCAGCGAATCTGGCGACCTGGCAGCGGGGGAGGCTGGCCAGAGATCTCCAAGTCGCCTGGCAGCCCTGCGCCACCTGTAGCTCCTGCTTGAAAGGCCGGAGCCTTATGTGGGAATGCTGACAGCCGAGTTTGACTCTTGAGCTTCACTATAAGGAGAGCCGTGACCTCGAAGGTGATTTCCACATCCTGCTGTTTATTTGCAGAGTGGAGGCGTCTGGAGGAAAGGAAGCGCCGGGGAAGGGCGGGGTGATGGATGTGGACACGTTCGCGGGCGCACCGCCTAGTCTCGGAGCTGGGCAAGGAGGGGCCGACTCCCGGCAACTGCAAAGCGCGAAGTCCAGGCCAAATGATGCCTGCTGACTTCACTGTCAGCGCCACCGCAGACTTGTGTGTCCCACAAACAGGGGCAGAAGTGATGATTTTGGTGCCTATTCGTTAAAAGTATTTTGAGAGTTCTGTTTAAAATTTTAAGAGATTTAGAATCACTAGGTATATTTTGGTGGGAAAGTAGGTAAACGTCAGGAACCTTCTTCTGTGTGTGGAAACCTATGTGTATAGAAATGGCTTGTCCTAGGTGGAAGTTCCCACCGTAAGGGCCAAATTAAATTCAGAGCAAAATTGAAGAGTATTTGGAAATCTACTCAATCAATGCTAAGTATGGAGAATGCAGAGATGAATTGGACAATGTCTTGTACACAAGATGTTTGCGATTTAGTAAGGAAATAAGACAGGAAGAGAGCATGACTGTAGAGAGAACAAGACCATAGCTGGTATATTTCAAGAAGAGTAAGTGCAATCAGTAGTCTGGTTTGACAAGAAAATGATGCTACTGTGGAAGGGCCTGGTGAGAGAGAAGCCCCAAGGATATAGTTAAAGATATTGTGAAATGCCTTAATACTCAGCTGGTTTTGAACGTAATTGAACAGACAGGGAGCCTTTGTAAATGTGAATTTGTGGTGCTGGAGCAATTGACTATCCACGTGCAAAAAAGTTAAATTATTAGCTGGCATTATACACAGAAATAAACTCGAGGTGTGTAAATATGTAAATGTGAAAGCCAAAATACTATACTTTGATAAAAAAAAATATAGGAGCATATATTCATGACTTTGGTGGTCAGTTTTTGTAAAATTTTTGAAAACCGCAGATAATGGAAAAACTTGATAAATTTGATGACGTTACAATTTAAAAGCTTTTGTATATCTTTAAGCAAATTGAAGGTAAGACACAAACTTGGAAAATATATTTACGAAGTATACAACTTTAAAAGTATTCGTTTCTAGAATATACAAAGAATTAAAATCAATAAGAAAGGACAACAACCAATAGAAAAATGGGAAAAGAATATGAAGAGACAGAACAAAACTTCACTAATCGTCAGGGAAATGCAAATTAAGATAATATGTCACATTCATCAGATTGACAAAAAATGGAAACCTTAATAGTAAGTCAAGGGTGTAAAAAAATGAGAATTCTCTGACACTGCTGGCGGAATTATAAATTATTACAACCATTTGTGAGAGCAATTAGGCAATATCTGGTAAAGGTGAAGATGCACATATTTGGTAATCCAGCACTTTTTGGATGTAGATATATTCCCTAGAGAAATGCTTGCATGTGTGAACAATGAAATATGTACAAGTATGTTCTTTGCAGCATTTTTTTTGTAACAGTGAACTATTAAATGCAGTGTAAATGACCATCAATAAAAGAATGGATAAATTGTATGATTAATAGACTAGTAGGAAGCATAAAAGTGAATGAATTGGAGTTTCTTATCAACAAAGATAAATCTCTATTAATAAGATGTAACAGAGATAAATTTTCTAGAGGATTAGAAGAGAAATTATCTAGAAGATAATGTCAGCTGCCAGAACTAAAATCTCTCCACACATCATCAAAAATTATATGTACAAGGAGTACAAATAAAATTACACATGATCCATGCCTTTAGCAATACCTAGAATGATCAACTCTGAGAGTTAGCCTAGTAAAATTATTGGACATTAAGAAAAAAAAAATCATAAAGGGCACGAGGCAAAATAGTCAGTTTACTTATGAGAGTAAGACTATGAGGATGATCTCACACTTTTCGAAAGCTACAAAAAAATCAAGGCTAGAATGGAGTAGCATTTAAAGTAAATTCTTAATCAAGGATTCTATATGTGGCTGAGCTATACTTCAAGTATGAGGGCTATAGAAGCACAGTTTTGAACAGTCTATTACTAAGAGAATGATGTTCTCGTATGCCCTTCCTGGAAAGCTAACTAGAAGATGAACTTCATCCAAACAAAAGATGACTGGGAAAATTTATCAAGATAATTGACAGTGAGCAGTTAATATATTTAATCATAGAGCTAAGACTAAAGGGTAGGGGCATAGGTCAAAGAATACAATGTGACATCATATGTTCTGCCAAGTAGATAGAATGTAAGTAAAAAAATGGGAGGAAAAGGGAGCGGGGAAAGGAAAAATAGAATAAGATCATTGACTGTGTATAGGTAATAGGTAGGATCCAAAAGGGGCCATTTAAAAACTGGCCAACCAGACAGAAAAAGTTGAGAAAAGAGGAATAAAGAGCATGGTAGAAGTTATAAATATCTATACCTATATCTATACACATAGATATAAGATAGATATACCATAGCTCAAACAGAGATACTACTGGGGAGAAGAGAAATCAATGGAGGTTTTCGTAGTTATGTAGAACTGGCAAAAAAAGATTGGAAAATATAAACTGCATGGTTAGATTTTTGCAGAGGACATGTGCTGAGTTCTGGGATGGTCCCAGAGACTAGGCAAGGTGAGTAGAAAAGGCAGAGTGAAACATTCGATTGTCTGGCAGAGCTTTGGAGACAAAGTCCCGTTAGAGGGAGGAAGCCTGCAACAAACACACAAAACAGAGCTCCTCTTCAAGACATTTGCCAAATTTTAAATATGCAAAGGATAATAACTAAGTTTAAAATCTGCAAAAGGCCGAACTTTCAAGGCTGAGAAGAAAGAGATATCCAGGGTATCAATCAAAAGCCCAAGTGGACCAATCCTGAAGAATGGGGATGAACAAGAGATGGACTGAGTCGTACTAAATCTGCAGCCCAGCTCAAGACCAGATTAGACTGACTAGCCTTTCACTCTATCTGACGAAAGAAAGGAAGCGTCATTACTGAAGTAAGGTATTACATGAGGCCTCTACAGTTAAATACAATGTCCAACATACAAAAAAATTGCTAAAAATATGAAGAAGCAGAAATATGTGATAGTAATCTAAAAAGAAAAATAAGATGGAAGACCCAATAGATGATCCTTATATTGGAGTTAGAAGACAATGCTTTTAAACAAAGGGTGATAAATTTTAAATAAAATAGAGAAAAAGCTGGGCAAAATGGATGAGAAATTTTCAGCAGAGAATTGGAATCTATAAAAAGAGAATTTAAAAAGTGTCCCTAATGTGCCTTAAGAATAAGATTTCCTTGTTTTGTATAACAGCTTTAACTGCAAGACCATCAGAGGATCCCATTTTACTGGTACTCTTGTTCCTAAGACTATAAGCACTCTAAGTTAGCTAACAAAAACAGCTAAACAAAGTCTTAGTAAGTTTAGGGATTCATCTGGTGGCATAGTGGTTAAGTTCATGTGCTCCACTTTGGCATCCTGGGGTTCACAGGTTTGGACCCTGCACGCAGACCTTATACGCTCCTCATCAAGCCATGCTATGGAGGCATCCCACATACAAAATAGAGGAGAATTGGCACAGATGTTAACTCAGCGACAATCTTCCTCAAGCAATATTGGCAATAGATGTTAGCTCAGGGCTGATCCTCCTCACACACACACAAAAAAATCTTCATAAGTTTAATGCAGTATCATGCAAAATAAAAATCAACAGTGGGCACCCAGAGCAAAACACATTAAATTTTTTAGAAATCGGGAAAAAAGCAAAACATAAATCACCATTGGAATTTCAAAGGATAAAACAAAGGCCACTAGAGCTAACAAACAAGTAAACAAACCAGACAAAAACAAAACAGATACCTCATCCTTCCTACTGTATTAGTATTAGATGTGGTAAGTAAAGTTTCCAGAATGACCTTAGACCTCAGATCTGTTTAAGGACCATTTGAAATGATTAAGTTTATGATTAATAACTTGTTTTTCTTAAATAATTCTGGTAATATTATCACATCTGGTGGGACTAGGATATGTTTTTTTCCCACCATCAAAAGGTCAGCGCTTTATTCTCCTCTAAGTACAGATCTATTCGTTAATTGGATAACCCATCCTAATTTTACTTCAACTATTTGCCTAAAATAATTCATGTCTGAGTTTCTGAAGCCAATGTTTTACCTAAGGCTCATGGCAGGATTTCACCACTGGCTCCTTTTACATTTTTTATTGCCTCTAGAGCAAACCACCAGCAACACTTGGCTCCACATGCATGCAGGCCATTTGTTGCTGTTGGAAGTACCATCGACTGTCACCAAAGCAGAGTCCTGAGTGCTGTTCACCTAAACACTATAACGTATATGTCTCCAATCGTCATCTGCCTGCAGTTCTTCCTAAGCCTTGAGATCCAGCACAGTAGTGGTGGTGTGGAAAATAATACTCCAACATGAGTCTGTGGGGGCCTGGAATTGGCCACCCCAAGATATGTCTCTTTGGCATGATGATTATTTGAGGCTGGCTACTTTGCAGACAGGAAACCAACTGAAAAGTAGAATTTACTTACCCTTTGTAAGAGACATTTACATTGTAAAGGAAATCTCCATCTGTAAAGATACCTCCCTCTCTGTACCAGGAAGAAGAAAGGGGATGACCTTGTCTCTAGAAACTCTTAATCAATGGGGAAGGCACCATTTTTTTTGTTTGTTTCTAGAGATAAGGTCATCCCCTTTCTTCTTCCTGGTACAGAGAGGGAGGCACCTTTACAGATAGAGATTTACCTTACAAATGTAAATGTGTCCTAACAAAGGGCAAGTTCCATTCCTCTAGAAACTCTTAATCAATGCCAAAGGCAAGGACTTAAATATGCATAATAATCTTATTCCTGTTTCTGGTAACTTCCTGTAACTGACTCCCCCCACCCCCAACATCCTCCTTTGTCTTTAGCTGGATATGATATTTAAGGTGGGGGCTTCAGCCATTTTGGTGAGTTGCTCAGCTTGCCTGAGCCTCCCATGTATACATGTTATAAAGCTTCCTTTAATTTTCTCCTGCTATTCTGTCTCATGTGAATTTAATTCTTTCTCCAGCCAGACGAACCAGAGAGGGTAGAGGAAATGTCTTCCTCCCCTGCAAGTCCTTGAGTAGGACTGGGGAGTGGCAAAAAGCTCTCTCAATGCAGCTGCTCTAGTCTCACCCTTTAGTCAGGAGAGGGTTTTAGGAGATCTCTTCAAAGGAAGAGAGCAGTCCACTGAGTGAGGCCCCAGAAGGAACTCAACAGGCACTAAAGGAAGAAGAGGAGCAAGAGGAATGAATAACTGAATAAAGTTAGGAGCAGAGCAGGGGCAATGTGACCTATATCCAGAAGTTCCATCAAGTAACTCTTTAGGCATCTATTTCCATTTAGTGAAAACCAACAGGACATACGTTTCTGGGGGTGTGCAATGGCTCATTAATCACAGACGAAAGGGCTGTTCTCTATTGTCTTCCCAGGTAGGGCTCTCATTACTAAAAACAGGACCTAAAAGCTTAAGAGAACCACCAATCAGAATAACAACTACAGCCTTCTTCGGTTAAATCCTGTTCTAGCTAATTCTCCTTGATTCACAGGAGGGTGAGGGAAGCTAGTAGGAGCAAACATCAAGGGTGTTCTCTTACGACTCTACTGGGAAGGTGAAATAAACCATCCTGGAGCTTGGTAAGATGAGAAAAGCAGAAGGGCCAGAGTCTAGCTACAGAATCTCTGCTCTGTCACTTCCTATGAATGTGTACTGGAATATCTGAAACCAAGTGTTTTCTCACTGAAGTTAGGAAGGGGCATTTCTTTGCAAGTCCTTCACTCATTGTAACATTCCCTAGGTGGTAGAAAATTAATATAGCTTGCCAAAATCCAGTGGGAATATATATAAGGGAACAAAAGGTTTAAAAGTTGTTAAAAAAATGAAAAACAAAATTCGAATTTGAAATTATATAATATTTAATACAAATTAAAAGAAACAAAAAATGAAGATTAAAATGAGCTAAAACTCCCCCAAATAAAAAAAAGCATAAGACTAGAATTAAATCTCCAAAAGTAGGATAAAGAGTCATCATCAATTCATCCCACCTTATTTCCATACTCCTTAAGGAGGGTGGATCCTGGAAGAGATCTTTTGTTTTGCTAAGGGAGGAAAGTGGTTATGAATGTAGAGAAACCCCAAAGGAACGCTGAGGTGGGACATAATGAGGGAAGATGGAGAAAGAAGAGAGGAGAATAGAAGAGAAAAGGAGGAAAGGGGAAGGCAGGGGAAGGGAGGCGAGGGGAGGGGAAGGAAGGGAAAACAAATTTAGGCAAAAGAAAAAAATTTAATGATACAGGAGCTTTTGCTGGGTGATCTGAAATTTAGCCCTCTTCCATTTCTACATGAAAACTTTACTAGAAGAATACATTATTTATTAATGTTTTATTGTGTGTATGTATGTATCATGTGTGTGCAGGATGTAAAATTTGTTTCAAGACAGTGACTGGGTGAGGGCAGAATCAGGTGAAGGAGGCCCAGTTACATCTTGGTATCTATATAAAACACCCACGTAGCAAGGGGCTGAGTAAAGCTAAGGGAAAATGGTAGCTGACAATCTTCCCCAGAATTCCTCTATTGATTTCAGACAGACCACTTGGCTAACTATCAGAGAATATTTGGGAGGCTTCTATCCAAGATAAAAACTAGACAAGGAAAGAGGTTGATTGATTCTGGATGTTGCAATCTGAGAGCATCCCAGATCTGAATATTGGAGTGTCTCAGTGGGGTGGTTTTGCCTTTGACTTTTATGGAAAGGAGTGAACACATGGCAAATTAGGGATTTACAGTGAGGGTTGTTTTGCAAGCAGAAGTCTAAGTCAGATATCTGAACAGCAAATGTTTTTCTCTGTAGTTAGCACATTGCAGGAGGACAAACAGCTCTAATTTTAGCTAATAAATAATGAGACAAAGAGAGGGAAATTGGAGGATTTGTGTCTGGCCTTGTCAGCACGTGTAGGCAAAAGAGAAAGTTTGGTGTTTGTTGGCCTTATCAAACAAACATAGTTTGTCTTAGAACAAACTTAGGAATTAGAGTAGTTCCTGCGGAATTTTGGTCAAGGTTCAGAGAAAGTCCCCAAAGTCAGCATTTCACGTTGGCCCTGTTCATGGAGAAACGGCTGAAGCATGTGTCGTGCCCTACAGCAGTCTGAAACTGAGATGGGTTCTGGAGACAAGGCATTTATCAGGGGGATACATATGTGGGGGACTGGTCTTGGCCACCCCAACATATCTCTCTTTGGCATGATTATTTGAGGCTGGTTTCTTTGCAGACAGGAAAGCAACTGAAAAGTAGAACTTGCTTGCCCTTTGTAAGAGACATTTACATTGTAAAGGAAATCTCTATCTGTAAAGGTGCCTCCCTCTCTGTACCAGGAAGAAGAAAGGGGATGACCTTATCTCTAGAAACTCTTAATCAATGGGGAAGGCAAGGACTTAAATCTGCATTTGTTTATTGTGCTTGTCAGGTAACCTCCTGTAACTGACTCCCCCCACCCCCAACATCCTCTTTTGTCTTTAGGGATATGATATTTGGGGTGTTGGTTTTGGCCATTTTGGTGGGTTGTTCGGCTTGCCTGAGCAGCTCCCAGGTATACACTGACAAATAGAAATGGCAAACAATAGGATATATTGTAGTACATGAGGAAGCCTTTTGGTGTAAACCTAATTTGGCCTGACCTTGTCTTTCCAGAAGGGCCTGACTGAGGCCGTTGAGCATGCATTGTATATCTGCTTTGGATATTCCCTATGGCAAGAACAAGGGCCCTTGAGATAAGGGTGCAACTTCCCTCCCCCTCCCAACGTTGGCATTTCTTTAAGGATTAAGCATCTTTGCTTAGGCTAGGAACTGATTGCTGAACTCACCTGTGACCACCCAGCTCAAGAAAATAGACTTGCCTCCTGCTACACCCTTTGAGACAGCAGACCCACTATCTGCTGTGTCCATCAAGCGCTGTGCTGACAGGGCAATCTTGTGACTATTGTGGGAGGGACATTTCATTTCATATGTGAAATATCCTGTTTGGGGGTATATAACCACTCTGTGCACCCCACTTCTTTGGTGCCCTTTCTTCCTTCGGGAGGAAAGGCCCTGGGCCATGGTCCTCATAAAGCTTTGTTTAATTTTCTCTTGCTATTCTGTCTCATGTGAATTTAATTCGTTCTCTGGCCAGACAAACCCACATTAGGCAGAGGAAAAGTCTTCCTCCCCTACATTTGGCAGAATAAAAGATACTTAGAAACTGGAAGCTAGAAAATTTTTGTATGTGAAATTACCAGAGAAATAAATAAGACTTTTTCTAACAGTGGTCCAGATTGAACTTGGATATTTGCTTAACTGACATAAAATATAGGAAGAATTTCCTAACATTGTGTGGGGAAAACAGCTAAACCAACTGTGGAGTTTTTAAGAGTGGAAAGAGGAGTTTGAGGAAAGATGGTTGAGCTAAAAGGAAAGGGTGAAAAAAAGCAACAATTTTAAGAAAGATTTTAAGATTGAGTAATCAGTTTAGCAAAAGCCATCCAAAGGTTTTAGGGATCCTGAATGTGGGTAAAATGAAGGATAAGGAAGAAGGAAATGATAGGAAGGGCAAAAAAGAAGGGGGAAGATATGATTCAAGAAAGTTTTGATACTAATGAATGATGGAAAAATAAAAGGAGGGTAACAAGAAAGATACAAAGGGAAAATAAGGAGGGGATTGAATATAGGATTGTAGGTGATCTTGTTCTGGTGTCTTGAGTGGAAGATGACCACTTCTTTATGCCATATATTTATTCTTGGAAAAGGAAGCTACCTCATGTCATTATAGGGAAGGAAAATCCTTTTTACTTCTACTCTGCTAGCTTCTCTGACTGGGGCCCTGTATAATTATACTGACAATAGACAGATTAACAGGAGAAAAACAAGGAATTTATTAATACCTGTGGCACACATCATATGTGTGAAACCTCAGTGAAGAGTAACTCAAAGGGCTGGTTAGAACTTGGGCTTATACAGCATCTTGGCAAAGGAACGGTAAATTTTTAGAGAAGTGATAAGCAAAGGAAAAGGACTTTGAGTTTCTAGGGACAGCAAACTGTGGGAAGGCAAATATATGGGGAAATGAGTAGAAGATAAGGGCCAGTAAAGTTTGTTATGTGGATTCCTCTGGTGCCATCTCTGGGCTGGTAAGGGTCTAATGTTCTGCCAGTGATGAACTTTTGTCCTTCCTGATGGGGGCGGAGGGAGGGGGAGACACTTTTGCAAATTTGTGTCCTACTTTTAGGTAAATAGGGGGAAGGCGGAGAGCTTTTCTTGTATCTGCTTCCTCTCAATTGCCTTCAGTTCAAAATAATCCTTATGTCAAAGTGGCATATTTTGCCACCCTATATCATCATCTGCTGCTGAGAGCTCTTGAAAGACCCTTGTTTTAAGGGTTCCTGTTGAAGTGGATATCTATTTCAAGTAAAGCTTGTGTTTTTTCAGGTGTGAAATGTGACCCCAAGATTGTATTCCTTGTAGTTTTTGGTGGTAAGGAAGGTAGGACCCCTAAGGTGTATCCATCTCTTTCATGTATAAAAAGGGGAATGGTTAATGCATAATTGGGGACTCTAGAAGTAGGAGAAGAGGATGGAGAGGATTTGAGATTTTGAAATACAGACATGGAAAGAGAGTTCCAATTCAGGGGTTCAGGGACAACCTCCTTAGTCATGGTATATAAGGGAGAAGCAATACCAGATAAGTTAGGGATCCAGTTCTGGCAATAGCCAACTAATCCTAGAAACCCTCAGAGTTGTCTTAGGAAGAAGGAAATTGATAATGATGTTAATTCTTTAAGGACTAAAGTCTTTCCTTCAGGGGAGACATCATGTCCTAGGCATGTGAGGGCTGCTAATTGCATTTTATGATTAGAGATGTTATGTCCTTTTTGGGCAAGAGCTTGGAGTAAATATTGGGTGTTGACAGTGATCACTGAGCAGAGAATGTCACCTACATACTGAATTCAGGTCATGTTGGGGCTCAGATATTTCCAAAGGTAGACTGAAGTTCCTCAAAGCAGGTTGGCCTGAGTCATGAGTGGTTGAGACTGAGCAGCAGGGAAGGAAGATTGAGTACAACATGGAGCTGTGCCTGACCATTCCCCATTCCAGACACCCCACATCACCCCAAATGCATGGGGCTCTGAGAAGGAGGGGTGTGGTGCATGGTAAAGCTCTGCTGTGGGAAACCTGCCAAAGAGCTCTGTTGACTGGAGAGGGAGCCCCTCCTAAGAGCCAGATTGCAACAGGGGTTTATTTATTCAGCGATGGTTAATGATTCTCCTGAACAACTCTATAGGGACCAGCCTGTATGTATGTATGTGTGTGGCATTAAAAGAAATGAAATTTAAAACCAACTGAAAAATGAAAGCCAATTAGTTAAGATGTTTAAAACAGAAATGGATTGAAGTTTGAGAGAAAAATAAAGCTCAATAGGGTAAGACAGCTAACATTTAGGAAGAGAGAGAGGGAAAAAGAAGAGAGAGGAATTCAAGTCTGAGGGTTGGTAGGGAGGCTGTTGAGGTCAGCCCAACTTCCCAGTAAATGATATTCCATGTATCACAGGGCAGGGCTTCATCACACCCTGTGAGTGTTCCCCCGATGGCTTGTCGCCCAGCCTTGCAACAAGAAATATCCCTCAGTCAGGTCTCATTCTGTGATACTGACCCTGTGCTAGCTGCTGGTTAGATACTGACTACCAAAGATGAAAAAGACAGCGTCTACATTTAAGAACACCTTCTAGCAGGCAGACAGGCAGGTAAACAGCTCTAAATTCAGCATCATAAGGGCTATACTACACACTCACACAGAGGATCACACAAGTGGGAGCAAAGAATTCTCACTAGGAAGGGTTAGAGAAGGCTTCACAGAGGTGACAAGTGAGCAGGACTTTGCAGATGAGCAGAGAAAGCAGGAAAGGGCATGGAGCAGAGGAAACAATAAGAGCAAATGTTCAGAGTATAAAATACACACACTTCTTTCTCCCACACCCCACCCCTTGCCACTGACTCTGAGATGTTCTGTGTGGACGGGGTGATATTTTTCAAAGTGATAAAAAGGTTGGTATGCCTAGACGTAGGTGGGGTTAGGACTCCTGCGATGTGAAAATGGAAAAACAGGTTGGGCCTGGTTGTGAAGGGCCTCAGGTGCAACCTTGCGTGCAGGGCTGCTCTCTCAAAGTTCAGGGAATGAAATCTTGCAGAAAGATATCTCTGACAGCAGAGGAAGGGTGTGTAAGGGCAGGGACAATGAGAAACTGGTAATCCCATGTGGAGACTATTACAGCAGCTCAGAGGAGAGACGAGTAGCCTTAGAAACGGGTCAGGGTCAGACATTTCCAGGTAGGATGGATAGAGTCCGAAGGGCATCAATCCCTGTGGCTGTGGAATTGAGTCCATTAGGAGCGTGGGGGTCTATTAGGAGCATGGTGGTGTTGTGGAGTGTGTCGACTTTACAGCCAGGCCAGCTGAGTTCAGTCTGATTTTGGCATTTACTAGCTCTGTGATTCTGAGCAAGGAATGGACACTTTCAGAGGTCAGTTTCCTTCTATAAAAATGAGCATAAAGCCACTTACCCCCTTTTTTTTTTCAGCTGACAAATAAAAATGGCAAGCAATAGGATATATTGGAGTATATGAGGAAGCCATTTGGTATAAACCTAATTTGGCCTGACTTTGTTTTTTCCAAAAGGGCCTGACTGTGGCCATTGAGCATGCATTGTATATACATTTCCTATGGCAAGGACAAAGGCCCTTGAGATAAAGGTGCAACTTCCCTCCCCCTCCCAACTCTGGCATTTCCTTAAAGATTAAGCATCTTTCCTTAGGCTAGGAACTGATTGCAGCGCTCACCTGTAACCACTCAGCTGGAGACAACAGACCTGCCATCCTGCTGTGTTCATCGAGACAGCAGACCTACCTGCTGTTTCATCAATCACTGTGCCGACAGAGCAGTCTCGCGACTATTGTAAAGGGGACGTTTCAATCCTATGTGAAACATCCTCTCTGGAGGTATATAACCATTCTGTGCACCCCAATTCTTTGGTGCTCTTTCTTCCTTCGGGAAGAAAGGCCCTGGGCCATGGTCCTCAGATTTCACCTCAGAATAAACTCACCCAAATTTTCATTTATAGATTGGTTATGGATTATTTTCATTGACACAGCAAAGATTGAACATAATGTATGTGAATCTAATATAGCGGCTGGCACAAAATAAGTAATCCATACACTTGAGCGCCCTTCAGTTGGCGTTCAAGGCTTCCCATATTTTGTTTCATATGGATCTTTCTAGGCAAAAGGCCCACTCCCTCTACACATGCCCTCCTTTCAAAAATATGTGACTATAGCTATATTACTATTTCTCAGACATGACCTATTCTTTCTCATATCTAATTCTTTGCTTGTGCTATTTCTTTTCTTGGAATTTCCTACCTCTCCTAAGTTCTTCATTGCTCTCCAAGGAAGTCAGTTCTTCTTAAAGGCTCTGCTTCAAATATTCCCTCTTCTAAGAACACATCCTCAATTACCCCAGATGGAAATTATCTTTCCTTCTGTTGAACTCCCAAAGCACTTTATTGGAACCATTCCAACGACCTTACACTCTATTGCACTTTACCTGGTTACTTGGGATATACATTTTCTCTCTTCTAGGTATCACCTGTTAATTTTCCTATTCACTGTAGTACTTAATTCAATGTACAGTGTTATCAAAAGTAGATATTTAGTAGATTAATATGATTGACTTGGATAGATAAGAGGAGGTAGTCCATTGAGTGCTAGGTATGGGGACAGGAGAAGGATGGTATGTGTCCTTGCTAATGTGGGGACCTGGAATTGGCCACCCCAAGATACATCTCTTTGGCATCAGGATTATTTGAGGCTGATTGCTTTTGATAAACTGGGACAGGGAAGGAGGCTCTGAGGAATGGAACTTGCCCTTTGTTAGGACACATTTACATTTGTAAGGTAAATCTCTATCTGTAAAGGTGCCTCCCTCTCTGTACCAGGAAGAAGAAAGGAGATGACCTTCTTTCTAGAAACTCTTAATCAATACCAAAAGCAAGGACTTAAATCTGCATTTTATTGTGCTAGTCTGGTAACTTCCTGTAACTGACTTCCCTCCCTCTCGCAACTTTGGCATTTCTTTAAGGACTAAGCATCCTTCTTTAGACTAGGAACTGATTGCTGAGCTCACCTGTGACCACCCAGCTCCAGACAATCGACTTGCCTCCGGCTACGCTCTCTGAGACAGCAGACCACTACCTGCTGTGTCCATCAAGCACTGTGCTGACAGGGTAATCTTGTGACTATTGTGGGAGGGACATTTCAATCACATGTGAAACACCCTGTTTGGGGGTATATAACCACTGTGTGCACCCCACTTCTTCGGTGCCCTTTCTTCCTTTGGGAAGAAAGGCCCCAGGCCATGGTTCTTCATAAAGCTTTGTTTAATTTTCTCTTGCTATTCTGTCTCATGTGAATTTAATTCGTTCTCCAGCCAGATGAACCCCCATTTGGGAAGAGGAAATGTCTTCCTCCCCTACACTAACTAGAAGACTGGTGGGGATGTACTGCTGCTGATCTTAATTTTTTTTTTTAATGGATATATATATTTATTTTTCTGAGGAAGATTAGCCCTGAGCTAACTGCTGCAAATCCTCCTCATTTTTGCTGAGGAAGACTGGCCCTGAGCTAACATCCATGCCCTTCTTCCTCTCCTTTATATGTGGGACGCCTACCACAGCCTGTTGTGCCAAGCGGTGCCATGTCCACACCAGGGATCCCAACCGGCGAACCCTGGCTGCCGAAGCGGAACATGCGAACTTAACCGCTGAGCCACCGGCCAGCCCTGCTGATCCTAATTTTATTGCCATTATTTCCAGTTCAGTCTTTGTAACTCATAGTTCCTCCACAGCATCTAAGTATGGCAAAATTCAACATATAATGCCGATAAGGAATGTTTCAGACAACACTCTCTTACTAGTTTACTGGGTTTTTGGGTTGTTTGTATGTTTAACCTGTTTTGTGAGCTTAATTTAGTGAGTGCCAAACATAATATTTGCTCTAGGACTTCAGTGTTATTTCTGTAAAAAAAGTATATTGTTTGACGAATAATATCATGATCTAAGCTAACAGCAGATTGTTTCGAAATCAAATTATCTGATTAAGTGGCACATTCTGGCTTTTTTCATTTAGAAGTTTTAACTTCTTAAGAATGCCTGGCTTAGTGTTATGAAATTAGCTTGTGGTCGCTTTAAGCACAGTGGGGGTAAAAAACGTCAGGGGAAGATGGTTTTGAACTAAGCAGCAGGGAACCCCAGCCTGCAATAAAAAACTCACAAAGAAAGAACTGACATTTGTGTAATGGGCAACTAGATGTGGTAAGTCTTCTTAAACTTTTCTGTACAGAAAAGCAGGGTTTGAAAAAGAATGTGTAATACATAGTCTTATCTAAAAATGAAAAAGAAACAGCTGTAGTTTAGGTGAAAGATCTTTATTTTCTTTTGAGCAATATTAAAACAAATAAATTATCATGCAGTTCAGTAACACAAAGAGCACATGTTAGAGTTAATCTTTTAAAAGGCACTTTTGGTGCAATTATAGTAAAGTAATTTAGACAATTCGCTAGTTACTTATCTTGCCACCTTGTAAAATTGCCTGCTTATGTCACGTGGTTCTTTTAATGTTCTTCAGTGAATTGTTGTGTTTTATAGAAGTTTCAAAGTCCCATCATGAAACGCACTTCTATTGATTACCTTATTTTAATTCTATTTACTGTCAGTAACATCACCAATGAATCACATTCGAAAAACATTTAAAAATATTATCTTCTATTCATCTGCTAAAGTAATCATTCCTTCAGAGTCATAAGAAAGTGTTTTAAGTGCCCAAATGTAAATGAAGTGGAACTTTGCGACCTAAGCCTCTTTCTAGGAATAAAAGTTGGGTAAACCAGAGCTTTTTGTTGCTGTTATTGTCTATTCTTTTTAAATGGTTTTATTCTGCTATTATATTTAATTATACAATTTTGAATTGTATGATTTTGTAAAGAAGACTTTAACATATTTTTAGAAAATAGGCACAATCTATTTTTTTAATACAAATTATAATGTAAAGTTAGCTTCCCAATGCTAAATTAAAATCCAGCACATTCAAAGAACATTCACAAGTACTCTCAATTTTTTCATAGATATATGTACAGAGAATCATAAGTATCAGCTCATGTGATTAGAATAATTTTCTTATGAAGAAAAGCATCCTTCGCATATCCTTCCACAAAGGTACTATTGTATGATTAATGTTGAAACCCAACTAAGCTGAGCCAACTGCTTAAATTTTTGCACTCTATGTTCTTTCAGTTTCAAGTTTAAAATAAAATTTAAAAAATTATAAAACACTATAAAAACCGTCATAAATTGAAAGTTATATTGACATATCTTTTCCAATAAATGAAATAAACTACAGTACAAACGGCACATTTTAATTAATGATTTAAGTAAAAATGAACTGTAGGATTTGACTAGAATATTCTCATATGATAGGAAAACTCAAATTATTTCATGCATAATCTGAAGAGTTCCAGATGTAATTGACAGTCATTTAAAAAATGTAAACATTTTCTTTCCCTTACATAGTTGTGCTATTGTTCAATTAAAAATAGAGTCCATGTATGTGACAACTAAATATTATTTCATCTCTAAGTCTCTACATAGTTATGAAAAGAATAGCCAAAAACAGAGGTTAAATTACATCTTTGAGTTGTCTGAAAATGCAGAAGCAGTATTAAGAAGGCATCAACTATGCCCGAAATATTTTCTAAATTATTTTTGGTTATCAATTGTGTCAACATTAGTCATTTCATAGAGACCTGTAGATACTACATACAATAGCTTACGGCATGTGGACTTCAATCAAAAGTTTTTATTGTGGAAATATGCTAAAATACAATTTCCCTGATATGAATTGTCTTGCTGGCCCGCAGGAATAACTCTGTACAACTTTATTCAGATTTTAATCTGAATTATCTAATCTGACACCCACCCAGAATGAGTGTTAACAGATTTTTATCATCAGCTGATTTGTGCTAATATTTCCTTTCAGTGGATTATTTATACATTTATTACTAAACCAATGTAGTCACAGAACTTGTTTAAAATGAAACTTTTCAGAAACATACAAAGATGCACATGAGTAGCTACTTTAGAGATATTCTTTCAAGTGCAAAAGTCAGGAATCTCTTCTATGCTTTTAAGCTGTACTAACATTCAATTACTTCAAAGGTAAAGAAAATGCATATAAAAAGTAAGGAGGTTTCCCAAATACTCATGTTGCTCATGTCAAAAGATTTTTACATTTTTAAATATTAATCAGACAAGCATTAATTAGTTTAAAAGATTCCTGTTCTTTCATTCATTTAACCAATTAGGATCTCACTCACGTATTTTTAATTAGGAAGGCATTCACGATAAATAACTTCATCTCACTGAATGGTCTGGGAAATGCTGCTGAGATAATTTTCAGACTTCATTATAAAATTTGTCCACTCTTGACAAATGTCCTCTATGGAGAACTCTTCACCACCATACTCCAGAGGAAGAATGTCTGGGAAATGCTGAAGTAAGCTCTCTTTGTAATTGTTCCCATGCATATGAATCTGAAACAGCCAAAATGTTTTAGAAGGCATGCCCTCTGCCTCTCAATATATTAGATGCATTTTCAATGGAAAATCAACACCATAAAATAAGGTCCTCTAATAGCTTCCAAGACAGGAGAGCGTGTACAGACACCTACATCATTTATTCCACTGCTTATGAATCTAAGAATTTTACTTATGTTTAGATTGTGCTGTTTATGAATTTGATCACCTCTTTGTTTCCTTATATTTGCTTTCTTATAACTATACAAGATTTATAAAAAGATATTCTTTTCCTCTTTCCAAAGTAGATTTTTAAGATTTTTTTATTTTTTCCTTTTTCTCCCCAAAGCCCCCCGGTACATAGTTGTGTATTCTTCGTTGTGGGTTCTTCTAGTTGTGGCATGTGGGACGCTGCCTCAGCGTGGTCTGATGAGCAGTGCCATGTCCGCGCCCAGGATTCGAACTAACGAAACACTGGGCTGCCTGCAGCGGAGCGCGCGAACTTAACCACTCGGCCACGGGGCCAGCCCCCCAAAGTAGATTTTTAAAACTCTAAATAAAATTATTTTATACATTCTATTCCCTAATGTCCAAGTGATTCTTAGCAAAATATCTAATATCCTGGGACTATTCTGTAGATCATAAAAACGTACTACCTGGTATTAGTAGTATTAAATAAAATATATATAATATATTAGCATATAAAATATTATATATTAAAACATATAAAATATATTAGAAATATAATATATAGAAATTATAATAAATGTTAGAGTTTATAAATTATATATCTTATATTATAATATATATTAAATATATTATTTAACATATTAATATAAATATATTATATTTATATAAATATCTTTATATATAAATATATTTATATAAATATAATAATATATATATAAAATAGCATATATATAAGCACACAACTAGGTACATGGGGAACAATTTATTTGGTACTGTTGATAGATATTCTTGGTTGGTACAAAATTAAGAGATAATTATGATGGTTAAGAACCTTAAATTTTCAAATATTTTAAACTATAAAAATTGATCATATAATGCCCCGAAGTTAAAGACTTGGAACCTTCAATTAAAAGCACATCTTATTAAAAATAAATAAATAACCTTTCTCCATCTGTTAGGGCAAAACATTCACCTAAACATCGGACAGTTATTCAATAAGCACCTCCTCCGTGCTAGGATATGAGGATTGAAAGATGAATGAAGCAAGTCTCTTGCACTCAGAACCTCACACTACCAATCTTTGATTTTTTCTGATATGTTTAAATGTTTATCAGCTAATTGAAAAGAAATTCTACTGTCTCCTCAGGAAGTGGGAAATAAAATCATTCATTAGTTATTGCCAAAATATTGAATTGGAGAAAAGTGGCTAGACTGGATCCCTTCCCCTCATTTTGGCAATAACTATCGCTGAAATGCTTTATCTAACTTCTCAATTTTTTACTTTTATTTCTTTTTTGCTCAGATTCTCCTATTTATCAGGTTCAGTTTATTATTATTTGTCTCAAATATAACCCAAAATAGAAATACTTATTTTTACATCTGTCAGAGTTAAAGAGAAAATGGCCAGCTATTATCAAGCTACGATGAGGAGAGAAAAAAGGGAACAAGCAAATAAATTGACTTTTATAAAAATATTAGAATGAAAAATGGCCATCTTCATAGGGGTGGTTTTTCTTGTAAACAGAACTACCCACTGGATAATCTCAAAGAAGCTCTAGGGTCATAATTTTCTGACCAGATGCAAGATGTTACATTTTCTCAATATGAAAGAGTATACTTTCTAAAACTCCGAATATGCTATTATTACTCACACTATCACTGTTTATCTTTAAATAATTTTTGAGATTTAAATTGTCAAAGCTTTTAAAAACTGTTCTGTGTTCATGCATTAGATGTTGCCAATGTTTGTCTACATAAATGCTCTAAAAATTATCCTTTACAGATTCATATAGAAGAGTGGTTGCTATTCTTGGGAACTCAGATTCTATTTTCAATACTTGAGAAATCCTAAGAGATATTAGATATTCACCTGAGAGAAGGCTTCACAGGATGGGTACAGAACATCAAATCTCTTGCTTTGACTAATGTGACATTAAGCCACATACATTAGGTACTGTGGTTTTCAGTTACATGTCTCATTTAAATATATTTATTTACTTTTTGCCTAGACAATGTATTCACATGGCTAGAAATCAAAACAAGATAAAAGATCCACAGTGAAATGTCTTGCTCCCAATCCTAATCTCATCCATACCATCTACACCTCAACTCTGTTCCACTTTGGTAACCAATTAGGCTGTTTCCTTGTATAACCTTTTAATGTGATTTTTATGCAAATATACCTATAGATTCTGATTTCTCCCCTTTTTATACAAAAGCTAGCATACCATAAATACCAGTCTGCATTTTCCTATTTCACTTTACAATACATCCTGCGAATCTTATTGTATTCCATTGTGTAGATGCATCATAGTTTATTTAACCAGTTCCCTGGTGATGAGCACTTGGTGGTTTCCCATCTTTTGCTGCAATCAATCTCCTTGTGTATGTAATTTTGTCTCTATGCAGGTGTATCTGTAGGATAAAATCCCAGCAGTGCGCAGGCTGTCATTTTGGTAAGTCTTAACACACTGCCCCCTACAGGGAATATACCATCTTGCACTCCCACCAGCAAGGTACGAGAGACCCAGTTTCCCCACAGCCTCACTAACTTGATTTTTCTAAAGTAAAAACTTTTAATTTATTAAGTAGTTGGCTTATTAGATGAATACTCAAAACAATGGGCTAATGGTTTGTGGGGGTTGGAGAAATAATAAAACAATTCTCATATAAAAAAGAATTGAAATGTTAGGTACAGAGGAATAGTGACTTGAATGTTTTACTCACACGTTGCTTAATTTTCTCAGTCAGGAATGGTTTAATCATGGAAAAGACAGCATCGAAAATTAGTGGCTCATTTATCAAATGGATACCACGAACTTTTAATGGAAAAGAATCCTTTTGAAAATAAAAGAATAATCTTACTAATAACAAAGCATAAATCAATATACATTCCTATTGACACGTCCCTTCTTTGAACACTTATAAACTTACAGCAGTACCTAAAATGTGATTTTATTTTCAAAATTATTTATTCCATCAACACAGTAGCCTGCTTTATAGTTCACTGCAACTAGATTAAGACCTCTGAAAAGGTTTCACTTTGTAGCTTAGGCAAAGTATTTTAAAAAGTACCTGCATCTTTCATAAATAAGACAGGAAATATCTTCCCCAATCACATATAAGTGTTCTTTTAAGGGACCCATGAGTCTTTTGGATATTTATATTTAACTTTTCCCCAATTTTTTTACTTTGAGGAAAAAAATCAAACTTTCATAAACGTTGAAAGAGTACAACAAACACATAATTTTCAACTTTTGACACAAGTAGAAGTCTTTCACAACAAAGTAATATAGGCTTATTTAAAAGGTTTAAAGAGTTAAGAACTGAAAGAAAAACCTCGTCAATAGTTTCCCTACCCAAAGATGTGTTATTAATATGGAGACTTTTCCTGCCAAGTTTCTTTCATGCAAAATTCTTTTTTTATTCTATGCATTGCTTTTAGAGATGTGTCGTCAGTCTGGGGATTTTTCTTTCCAGGTTCTTTCTATGAATAATTTTATTTTACACATAATTGCTGATATGCTGTCTGAAAAATTTGCACCATTTTGTTTCATTGATATAGTACAATTTTTGTAAACATTATGAATTTTAATATTATTGCAATAATCCATCACACGGACGTACTATAATTTAAATAACCATTTCCTATTTCTGGAAAAATAAGCTATTTCTAATTTTCTTTTATAAAAACTGATGCTATAGTAACTGTCTTTATCTGTAGAAGGCAGTGGTGGCTATAAGCGCAGTTTTTACATTCAGACGACCTGGACTGAAATCCCTCTTCACTGATGACAAAATGTGTGTGCTTGGGCATTGCTATATCATCTCTGTGACACAGTGATTAATTCATAAAATGGGAAAAATAATAGTCATATGTCATAGGCTTCTGTGGCCATTAAGGGGTAATGTACTTGAAACGTTTAGCAAAGTACCTGGCACATAGTAAGCTATTATTATTACATACAAAGTCTTTACTATACTTAAGATTATTCTTTGGCTAGGTTCCCAAAAGTAGAATTATTGGGCAAAGATGATGGCCATTTTAAAAACCTTTTGATTTCTGAAACAACTGTATCAATTTATACCTACCAAGACTTATGTAAATTGTACTGTGCCACTGCTATAAATCTTGTTTTTTGAGTCAATGTTTTAATTTAGGAAGAAAATTTTAATAACAGATAGATAAAGTCACCACATTATTGTTTAAATGGATAAATTCTGTGGTTATTAATTTTGAACATATTTTCAGTTTCTTGCAACATCCTTTCTTTCATAAATCAATAATACTTTACTTCATCTTAGCATTATTGAACTCTATATATCATTTCTAAAATTTTATTTACCTTTTCAATAAATGTACCCTCCCTTCTCTTTGTCTAACATATAACTAAATTTAAATCTATTATTTGGAATTAACATCCCGGGGAGTTAAAGTATACACTTACTGTAAGAACAGCAGCAATCTTCTTGGCTACATATGGGGTCATTTGAAATGCATGAGAAAACTGCCAGCCTTCTAGATCAAAGATGGCCTTGATGCCATTCCGTTGCGTTTCTACTTCCTGGACAATAAGCTCTGATGTGATTAGACTTAAACGAAATACATCGTAAGCTGTGAAAACTTTTGGGTCCCAGTGTGCTAAAAAAAAATAAAAAATAGCATATCTCAGCATTGTGTAAAGAATCAGAGAGACTTACAAAGGCAAACCAACTCTTTTTAGACTTAAAAGATCAGTAGAAATAAAAACAAGTACAAAAATCATGAACTGAATAATAGATCAAATTGATGGTCCAAGAACACAGGCCTGCTTCTCCCTCCCTCCTCAGATCCCTAGCAAAGATCAGATTTTTAAGAACATAAGGGAAAAAAAGGAATGAATGCAGGCTGGATTTGATTGCCAGATGAAACTACAGCCCCAAAAATGCAAAAGAGGGCTGCAGTTAAGGATGGGAGTGCCTCTGGGTATGCTCCAAACTGAGAGGTGTTGGAAATGGGAAAAGCAAGGGCCTGGATTATGAAGAGTATCTAGGACCCTATAGCAACCAAAGAGGTTGCTAAGGGAAATGCATGAAGAGCAGACAGGCAGGCTCATCTCTCTGACATCCCTCAATGACAAGCAACATGTGGCAGCCATGTCTGTGTAGGCTAGAAAGGTAAGCATAGGCTTTAGAAAGCAGAGTCAAGGAAGCACTCAGGTAGCCATCCACACCCAGGACAAACAGGGAGTACCTGTACTAAGAAGAGGAGTTACTGATATTGTTTACTCCCCTCCTCCTGCCATCCCTGAGGCAGGCCATGACATGCAGAAATGACAGTAATGGACAGGCAAGCAGGTAATCTTTAAAAAAGATACGCATCCACTAAGAATTATAATACTTTTAAAAATGCACACAAAGAAGAGAGGAACCAAACTCAATAGACAAAGGCACTAAACCCAAAGAAACAGTTAATAAAGCAAGAGACATGAAAAGAAGAAAAATAGTTTCAGTGGGAAAAAAAAGCTACTGAGGCTGTTATTATAAGAACATGCTCTTAATAAAAAGAATCAGTTGGAATCTTGGATAATTCAAGCAAATCTCAGTTGATGGGGCAAATGATAGAAAAGACACAGCCAATGAGTGAATATTGGTTTGGAACATCAAGCTCAGCAATTCTCTCAAACTCAGCACGCAAGAGCCAAGAGTTGACAGGTATAAATAAAAAGTTAAGAGACACATAGCTAGATCCAGAAGTTTCAAGATCCAACTAATTAGAGTTCTGGAAGGCAATAATACAGAAAATAGGGAACAGAAGAAAGAGGAATAGTAACAGTAGAGAAAAATCTTCCAAAGCCAAAATAGATGCAAGTTTTCAGGTTGAAGGGTCCATGGAGTGCCTAACAAGACAAAAGTAAAAGGGTAAAAAAGATTCATGACTAAGTAATAGTAAAATTTCAATAAACCACAGTTTCTAGCTTGGACAACTGGGTAGAGCGGCGGTACCATTTATTGACATAGGAAACACTGGAAGAGAAACGTTTTGTGAGGAAAAGATCATAAGTAGTTTTGGACGTGTTAAAATTGGTGACTGTGAGACATCCAGTTGGATAAAGCTGGAATGGAGGGCTGGTTGTATGGATCCTTGGAGACAAGGAGATGATGGGGTAAAGACACAAATCTGAGAGTTGTTTAAGTTTATATGACAGCCTGCGACAGCAATTATCTTAGATCCGTGTTTATCTTTATTATAGGAGAGAGATAAAGTAGCATAAGAAGAGGAAGGTGAGGCCAATGTCCTAAGGAATTTCAGAATTTAAAGGGTGAGTAGAATAGGTGGTGCTAGCAAAAGAGACTAAAGAGAAGGGGCAGCCAGTTAAGTGGGAGGAAAACCCTAGGAGAATGTGGGATCAGAGAAGCCAAGTGGAGAGGATGTCTCAAGAAAGAGGAAGTGGTTTGCTGTGTGGAGAGGTCAAGTAAAAGAGGACTAAATGTATCCATTAGTTTTGGTGAAAAGAAGGTCACTGATGATTTTTAAGGTCATTTTAGCAGAGGGGTAGGGGTGAAACCAGATCAGGGTGGATTGAGAGGAAGTGTGAAAAAATATGGATGGCTAACATTATTAATTTAAGAAATGTGGCTGAGAATGAGAGGAGCGGGGAGACAGCTGGAGGGTCTTGTGGAGTTGAGGAGGAGCTTTTGTTTGGTTTTGGATGGCTGACCCTTAACAGATGTAAATGTTAACGGGTAGTGTCCAAAGCAAGGAAAAATGTGAAGATATAGAAAGAGAAGAGATAATCAGAAGTATTAGGGAAGGTGCAATGGGATTGCCCCTTGCTTTTTAAAAGTCTCAGATTTCTGGTAAGAATTTGAGTAACCAATTCATGTATAACCCAGCTCAAATATACCATACTACTTCAGACATTGGCTGAAAGCTACAATGATGAAAAATGTGAGCGGAACCACTGAAAGTCTGCAGTTCAGAAAATAGTTACTCACCTAAATTTCTGAGCCCACCAACATGGTCTAGACTGGTGCTATCCAATACTGTAGCCATTAGCCACAAGTGGCTACTTAAATGTAAACGAATTGACATTAAATAAAATTAAGAATTCAGTAGCTTGGTTGCAATAGCCACATCTCAAGTGCTCAACAACCACCTGTGGCTAGTGGCTACTGTAGAACAATTTCATCATCATAGAAAGTTCTACTGGATAGTGCGGGTCTACACTCTAAGCTCCTTTAACACAAAAGAAAAACATGGCTTAAATTTTCAGTTCCTTTTCCGGCATATATCTAACATTTATTGAGTGCATATTATATACCAGGTAATGTTCTAATTACGTATTTTATATGTGTTACAAGATTTAATGCTCACAGCAACCCTATGAAATAGGTTTTTACTATGCCCATTTGACAGAAGGGAAAATGGAGTTACAGCTACACAGCTTTCCATGTAGCTAGAACACAGCAGAGCTGAAATTCCAGCCCAGGCAACGTGCCCTAGAACTTGCATTCTTAAGAACTAAGCCATGGTCAAAACTTAATACTCACTGTTAAATGTTACTTTTGCTGTTGTAGTACAGCAGTCGGTCTCAAAAGGCATAAAATTACATCCTCTGGCTTGTAGGCTAATAATGGCAAAAACTTAGTTTTGCCTTGGGTCGCCCTGCTGGACAAGAGAAAAAGGCTCTGTGCATTTTCTCACCGCTTCTCCTGCACAGAGATGGTACCCAGGGAAGGTGGTTATGCTAATGTTCTACCAAAAAGCTCTACCATAGACATCCTTTTTTAGTTCCTCCCATTAATTGAGTTTAAATTTAGAAAATTTGTAAATCTTTATCCCGTCTTTTTGTTTTACTCATAAAACTCTTCTGAGTTTCTCCTTTTCACCCTAGAATAACATGCGTTATTCACCCTAAAATAACAGGAGATTTGCTGCATACCCTCCGGTTCTGACCATCACTAAACCTACATGCATTTTTTATTTTAAAATCTCTTTGAGTTAAACAGTACACTTATAAATTAATATACGACAAGAGACCTTGGCTAGACAATAGAAAATTATCAATTCAGTGGTAAGTAGCCATTTGCTTTTTCACTGTCCAAGTATCATTTTTACTTTTCAACTTGCCCCGGTTAGTTTATAAACAAACTCAAAAAAACTCCAGCCAGACAATGCAGAGCCTGGACACTTGCAGAAAGAATCATCCGTAGGTTTCAGTTTTATGTTCCTGGGACCCCTGAGTAGGGTTGCCAGATATCATATAAGATGCCCAGTTAAAGTTGAATTTCAGCTAACAGGAGATATATTTTTAGTATAAGTAGGCCCCAATTATTTATTGTTTAACTGAAATTCAAAAGCAACTGGACACTCTATTTTTATAAAATATAGGTTTACTTGCTACATAAAACACACTTTGCTAAATCTGGCAACCCTATCCCAAGGAACTTAGGGAATGTCATTCAACATCCTATAACACTGGTGGGGCAATGAGAGGACAGGAAAGACATTCTGATGTCTGTTTTATAGGCAATGGCTTCATGATTAATTCAGTTTGTATTTGACACATAAGCTGGAGCAGAAAACTAGCATCATTCTACTCAGGCTTCTGATCCCTTTTAAGAATTAAATGCAGCGTCTTCTTGCAAGAAAGCAAACAGTTGAGTTATAGGCAGATATCTTATCTCTAAGTGGGCAGGAAAAGCAACTCTACAAAAATTTCAAAGTTCTCTAGAATATTTACAGATGTAGAAGTCTCTGTAAGACTATAATTCATAGGATTCTGCTCATGAAATGTTGGTTATCTTTGTCCTTTCAACTGGGCCATGAGAGGATGCTGGGAGCAGTACGAGTCCTTCTCAGTTACACAGCATTTTTAGTCACACACAAGTCTAAGGAAGGGACAGAAGTTATAGGTTATAGGTCACCAACTTACAAGAAACACTAGGAAGGCCTAATGGTGGAAAAGAGAAGTACTGAAAACAAAGAGGGGCATGTGGAATTCAGTGTTGTCAACACTTCCCAAGGGAGCTGCTTTCCCACTGCGTCTTCCTCTGTCCAGGCAATGAGCTTCTTGCTCCTCAACCTGGGGCATCATTCAACTATTCATTCACTCACTCGCTTCAAAAATATTTAATAATACCTACTATGTGCCAGGCCCTGGTTTCGGTGCTTGGGATACATCGAGCACCAGAACAGAACAGACAAAATCCATGCTCTTATGGAGCTTCTATTATTATAGTTCAGGATCCTTATTTGGATTTCCTACTAAGTGTTTTCAAAACTCTTTACCTTAGTCTTTTTCACCTTTCCCCCCTATTTCTCTTCCCTGTTTTCTTTTTCTCTTATTTTATACAGTTGACTGTGTGGAAGAATGGAAGTAGGATTTTCATTGGTTTTTGTTAATTTTCTCACAACTGCCAGTTTTACAATATTTGGAGGGGAATTAAAATCTAACTTAACCCTAAGTTAAAAACCTAAAAGCCTAACTACTTAAATATACACTCATTGAACCTGTCTATACAGCAATCAAGAAAAATAAAAAAGAAGTGCTGTGTATGACTTACCAATTCTGTAAATAAGAACTTTGCTGCTGGTGGGATCTCTGGCTCTCAGGACGCCAATGTAGCCAGCTTTCAGAAGGCCAAGAATACTTCTAGGGTGTAGGTCTGCACTTATTTCTGGACATTCTGCTCTCCACTTATAATAATTTTTTAGTAACTGAAAAATAAAATTAAAATTGTCTGCAGACGGCATACACGGTAAACATTTTGTAAAAATGGGAAGAAAGCCTTGGCATTATGTATGGCCCCTGCCATCTATTATGTCAGAATATTCACTTGGCCATTTTTTTAGCTGTAAAAACTAAAAGTTTCCTCATCAAGCATCTCAGGTGACAGACATTAATCACAAATTCAAAGTTTGGTAATTTCCCTTTGTCTCCTGAGGGAAATGGTCTCCAAAGATGACTGCCAACCACTCCTCCCCTGCTGGTGTACACAGGCCATCCCTCCCACCCAGAAGTGGAATCCGCCTGATTCCTTCCTCTTGAACTGGGCTGGCCTTACGACTTGCTTTGACTCCTAGAATGTGGCAGAAGTGACACTGTGCTAGGTTTTAAGAAGTCTAGGACCTTCTGTTCTGGCTTTTTGGGATCCAGACAACAGGTAAGATACTAAATGGTGAGTCCATGCACAGAGAGACCCTGGAGGATGAGAGGCCGTCCTAGATGGTCTGACCTCAGCGGCGTTCCCATCCGATGCGATGTGGAGCAGCGATGGGCCATCCCCATCAAGCCCTGCCCGAACTGGAGAATCACAAACAAATTGTTGTGGTTTAAACCACTAAATTGTGGGGTGATTCTTTTACTCAGCGACAGGTAACTGAAACATCCATCTTTAGTCTTTCTTTGAAATAAGGAGGAATGGAAATTAATCAAATGAATTAACTCTACAAATACTGTTTGAGTATCTACAATGTCCCACACACTGTTTTCGGCCCTTGAGTGACAGCAGTGAACAGAATAAATCTCTGTTACCCTGGGAGCTGGCCTGTTGGTGACAACTGGATCCTACAGGCTGTGCCGTGTCTTCTTCAGAAAAACCTTGGCTCCTCCTCTTATCATCTGTGTGACCTCAGGTAAGTGTTTCACTCCTCCAAGTCTCGTTTCCTCAATATCCACCTTGTAGGGTCATGTATAAAGCATGCATGGGTGTAAGGAGTCGTAGTTAATACTGCTATTCTTATAAAAGGAAATGTTATTGGGATTAATCATCCAAGTATTTAGTGCAGGTTTATATTAAAAATAACTAGAATCTTTTGGTATTTATTATCTTTCCTATGAAAAAGAGCCAATCAAAGATACAAAGGGACATCTCTATACCACTTCTATACTTTTTACTAATAGAAAAACAACAAAAATCAGCTTTGTTAATAGTGGAGCGCACTCAGAGCACCTGTGGAACACTATGCCTGGGTATTAGGACTTAGCAAAATATGGTTTGAAGGAATCCTGTTTCCTTTTTTTCCCAAAAGAACCACAAATAATGGTTCCTCTCCATATACAAAGAATACAAATATTGCCAGTGTATTGTGAAGAATACTAAAATCAAATTATACATTTAAAACTTATTATATTTTAATTTTCCTCTATGATTTTCAGCATTCTCAATTTTTCAAAAATGACAATATATTTGTTTTGAGTTTAAAGAGATCTATTAGCAATGTGGAACCGAAGTTCAGATGAACGAAAAGGACAAATGTTATATCTGAGAGTCACTGAAATAAACATGGTCACTGTAACCACAAAGCAGTAACAATCAGAAGAGAAACTACAAGTACAAATTTGACAAAAACAAGTAGAGGTTGAAATTCGGAGCCCTGGGAAAGGTCAATGTCTGGGAACGGCTGGAGGAAGAGAGAAGCTGGTTGGAGTATAGGAGAAATGGCACTACGGTGTACAGAAGGGAGGAAAAAGGTGTTTGTGTTGCTCTGATCCTCTCTCCTTCTCTCTCTCTGATATTGTCTCCCTCTCTTTCTCTCTCTTTTTCATTTGTGCATCTAACAAATTTACCTTAACTGTTTAAAAAAAGAGAATGCAGCTAAGAGTTAAATGCAACCGAGAGGTAAGAAAGGAAGGAAGTTGGTAAATTTGCCAACAAAGAAATAATTGGTGACCTAAATAGCAGATTCCAAAGGCAGTAAGAACAAAAGGCACATTGTAGATTCTGATATATTCCTTCTACTCTATAAGATGAATTTCTCGTCTTCTTCCTCCTGTCTTAGGGGACATCAAAACAAGTGTTAATAGCATTTGACAATGCTTATTACTTTTTTGATAGTTCCCTCACACATAAAAATAGTTCTTTTAATTCTGATTCAAGCAAATGCTGGAAGCGGCTTATTAACTCCTACACAGAAATTACAATTTTATTTTCCCACGCAATGATAAAGTCATGGCTTCATTAAAAGGCTTCTTTTACAGGTGCTGGCCCAGTGGCGCAGCCGTTAAGTATGCATGTTCTGCTTTGGTGGCCCGGGGTTCACTGGTTCAGATCCCGGGTGTGGACATGGCACTGATTGGCACGCCATGCTGTGGTAGGCGCCCCACATATAAAGTAGAGGAAGATGGGCACGGATGTTAGCTCAGGGCCAGTCTTCCTCAGCAAAAAGAGGAGGACTGGCAGTAGTTAGCTCAGGGCTAATCATTCTAAAAAAAAGGGTTCTTTTAGGTAATAGAGACAGGTACATGTGTTGAATGAAAGACTAAATTAATGCATGAGTAAAACAGCTGGATCCACATACTTGAAAAAATTATTTTTGTAAAGATGCACAAATCACTCTCATGCCTCTGACATTTAACTTTTGCAAGTTGAAAGATCTAAGCCTGGATCTTTCATTATTACTTTTCCACTTATAAATAAATTCAAAGGTCCAGTTGACATAAACGAATTATGCAAACAATGTAAACTGCTACTGAGCAATTCTCGAACAAACCACTGAAAGTCCACAACAACAACAAAATCAGCTGCAAGGGAGTATTCATTATTGGAAGGCACTTGTTTTGTACCACAAGTAGGAATAAATAAATATTAAAAGTTATGGTTTATTTTAACTGTGCTTTGTAATAGAGCAGGTTTCTTCTTACATTTTTCACGTACTTTCAAACAAAATAACCATATTTGGGCTATTTTAATAGGGTTTAACGGCATTATTTCAATTCCTCACAACCATGCTGAGAGGTAACTATTGTTACCCCACTTTATGGATAAGAAAACTAAAGTTCAGAGAAGTTACACACTTGTTTAAGGGCAATAACGCTCAGAGCAGAGTGGAGACTGAAACTGACATGTGATATGACACATTTTACAACAGGGAAATTTTACGTTTAGAGGGTAATTAGCAGCGAGTCAGTGGAGCTTTGAAAGCTTTGAAGTCTTTGGGAAAACCATAAAAATGCTTAAAGGATAAAAAACTTAGCACATGGAGCAAAAATATAAGGAATGGACTCGTCACATGTGAAAGTCAGGAATTCACAAACATATGTAGAACAGACAGATGTTAACAGTTGTTTGTTTTCATGTTCACTGTTTTAAACAGAAGGGCCGGAGTAGTTGGTGTACATGCGAGCACAGGCTCGCCTGGGGTCAACCCAAGTTCAAATCGCTGCTCACCACTTGACTGTGATTTCGGACTATTTACTCTCAACATCTCAGTTTCTTCTAAAATGAGGAAATACTAAGATAATCCACACAAACACTAATAACCAAAGTACCTGGCACTGCATAAGCTATCAGAATTATAAAAACGTCTTTACTGGGTTGGCCCCGTGGCCGAGTGGTTAAGTTCGTGCGCTCCGCTGCAGGCGGCCCAGTGTTTCGTTAGTTCGAATCCTGGGTGCGGACATGGCACTGCTCATCAGACCACGCTGAGGCGGCGTCCCACATGCCACAACTAGAAGAACCCACAACGAAGAATACACAACTATGTACCGGGGGGCTTTGGGGAGAAAAAGAAAAAAATAAAATCTTTAAAAAAAAAAAAAAACGTCTTTACTTTGTTATAACTTCAAATACAAAAGCTAGAACAATGAGAAATTTCATTATAACTGAGGGACTTATCAAGCTTTCTTCATACACTAAAACTATAGGGCTTTTCTATTGTAAAGAAGGGAGTCTGAGTTGAATTAACTGCCTTTGTGGAGGAAAATGACAAAATAGTTTTACATTCTAACCTTTTCCTTTCCTTTTTATGTTGGCAGAAAAGTCAGGCAATGAGTTCACAGACAGAAACTTGATCCCTATCCAGTGGCTTTAGACACAGTCCTACTAGCCAATTCCTCAAGGACATGGAGCAGTGAAAACAATTCAGGAAAATAAAGTATACAGAAAAAAAAAACAACACAGAGGCTGCAGGTAAATTTTATTTCTTCTGTTTAGACATTACTTTTAAAAAGCAGCTAAAATGAAATCTATAAATCATACACTTTTTAATGTTAGTTGCCTCTACACATATATATGTTTAATGCCTCATTTAAACTGCACTTTCATAGGACCTGAGATGGTGTCTTCATATTTAGTAGCTGCTGAGTAAATATTAGCTTATTACTCATGAGGCTGGGACACCTGGGTAGTCAGCTGACCAAACAAAAATAAATAAAGGCAGATTCGTACCTCATTCCTAACATCAAAGTAAATCCCAGTAGATCAACAATTCCAATAGTAAAAAGAGAAGTCGTAAATTATTAGAGAAAATTCTGGAGAGGAGAAGAGCTTAAAAACCCAGAAGCAGGTCAGTCCTAGTGGCCTAGGGGTGAAGTTGGCATGCTCCACTTTGGCAGTCAGATTCAGTTTCTGGCACGGACTTATACCACTCGTCTGTTAGGTGGCCATACTGTGGCCAGGGTTCACATAAACAAAGGAGAGAAAGAGGAAGACTGGCAACAGTTGTTAGCTCAGTGCCAATCTTTCTCAGCAAAAAAAAAAAAAAAAAAAAAAACCAGAAGCAATTGGAGGGCAATCTAATCAATATATTTGATTACATAAAAATTTTAAAATTCTGCATACAAAGAAAATAGTACAATGTCAAAAGACAACGGGACAAAGGCTTATTTTCTTTAATACATAAAGATACTTTATGAATAAAGATATTTTATATTTTATGTATATTTTATGTAAACAAAACTGAACCAAACGAACAAATGGCAAAAACAGGCAGTTAACTAGGAAACAATTTTAAAATTTTAAATATATGAAAGGTGATTAACCTCACTTGTAATTAAATGCATATTATAATAATGAGAATCAATTTCTCACCCCCCAGGCTGACAGATAGATCATAATGTTTCATAATACAATGTGGGTGATAATATGGAGAAAAAGATACATCATTGGGTAATATAGAAGTGATAAAGTTAGTGCAGACACTTTGGAGGATAGTCGTTATATTTGTCCACACTGAAAACGCACCTCTCACTTCATCCTGGAATTTTGCAGGTTGAACTTAACCTATAAGGACACATTCCTATTTTTTCACAAAGACAAATGTACAAAGACATATTAGAATACTCAGTTGGTGATGGAAGAAACCTCTCTCGTCTAGTTTACTGCATTTGGTGTATTGCCAAGCAAATCGTAGGAGTTCAGGAATAATCACTGAGTGAAGGAATGAACAACATGCATGGCAGCACTGCCACTGGCTGGTAAATAAATTTTAATATAATAAATTCATGCAATGGAATAGTATACAGCTCACAAAAGAATAAGATATACGCACACATGCTGAAATAGGATGATCTCTATGATAAATTAGGTAAAAAAGGCAAAATGCAAAACGTGTACATACGCTTGTGTGCACGTAGACTATATCTGGAAAGATAAAGAAGAAACAGGGAAGAGTACTGCCTCTGGCGAGGGGGCTGGCCAACTAAGGTTTAGGGTGGGGAAATTTTTTCCTTTAGAAAGTTGCTTTTAGACATTTATTTACACTCTTTACTATTTATGGATCTTTTTTTTTTACCACCCCCCACTCCTTACTTTTTCAATTAAAAATCAGTTATCAACAATTAAAAAACCTCATCTGAGACACGTTTGGATTCTGCCTCCCAACTCCAGGAGCAAGGCGCTTGGAGACAGGGCTAGCTCGGGGTCAGTCGCTGGGTGCCTACTGTGTGCCTGGCTCTGTGCTGCGTAGGTCTTGTTCTGTTAAATTGGTTAATGTTCAATCCTGGAAACGAGTCAACGAGGTAGGCGTTCTGACCATTACTTAATAGATAAGGATGCTGAGGGCGAAGGGACAGAACTCAAGGTCGCATCGCTCTTTCTGATGCCTCTCTTCCCAACACCCCTTCTCCCAACTAGCTGTCCTGTACCTGGAAACACAAAAGAACAGCCTCACCCCCACCTTTCCACTCAAAATATACTGGACTGCTTTCCTGTCTCGACACTTAAGCATTACTATTAATAATACTATTTTGCCAGAATTTGGCTTTAGACCTTCAGTTTTACTGGCATTTTCATTTTCCGCGCCACATCTGCTAAAATGTGATCAATTTAGCCTTTCTGCTTCTCAGGTGTTACTTTGTTTTATATCAACGGCTTCCTGCCAGAGAGAGGAAAGGCGTTTCCCCAAAACTTCACAGGTTCGGCAGACTCCTCTAGGGCAGAGTTTAAGTGTTTGGGGTCAAATGGGCCATCACCCCAGAGGGCTTCAGCTTTTTCTAGGTTTCCCGTTTCCATGACCCAGAGAAACTGGAAGGACCGGTGCGGGATTTCTCAGAACACCTGTAGCCACAGAGCCCGCGCCCAGTGCGTTAGGGGCGTGTTCCCACCGAGGTCCGGCTTGCAACTTGGGCTTTCGCGGCAGTCTGGCAGCGCCACACGGACTCAGCCCGGGGCACAGGGTGGAGCGAGCAGGGAGGCCCCCTTACCTGCCAGGCCAGGTCCAGGTCGAAGTCCCGGGCGCGCAGGAAGCGCAGCAAGAAGGAGTCGGTGAGCGGCAGCGGCGTCTCGGGCACGCCGGCCGCGCGGGCCCGCCGCCGGAGCTCCGCCAGGCTCGGCTGCAGCAGCGGCGAGTGGTCGGGCAGCGCGCTCAGCTGCAGCCCCGCCGCCGGCCCCGGCCGCATCGCTGCCATGCCCGCCGGTGCCCGGCGGCCGGCAATAACCGCGGGCTCCGCGCCACCCTCGGCCCCTCCTCCGGTGGCCGCTGCCCAGCGCAGACCCACCGTCCCGCCCCGCGGCGGGCCTCGCACAAGGCCGAGGGCTGGGGGGGCGCTGCCACCTTAGAGGAAACCACGTGGTGTGCCCACGGTGGTGACCGTTCTGAAAGCTCTGTATAACAATCTGAAACTTCCCCCAGGCAGGGAACTTCCTGGTGTTCAGCGCCAAGGGGACGATGTCAAAAAGTTTGCCAACTTTAACTGTGATTAGTTCGGATGTTTTAAAAATAATCTGCTGGAGAACTTTTTTTCTTCCTTCCTTCCTTCCTTCCCCTCACTCTCCTCTTCCCTCCCCTCCCTCTCTTCTTCCCTCCCTTCACTCTCTTCTTCCCTCCCTTCTTTTCTTCTTTCCTTCCTTCTTTCTCTGTCTCTTCATTTCTTCCTTCCTTCCTTCCTCTTCTTTCTCTCTTCATTGTTTGTCTCGGATCGGGAAGGAACCTTCGAATAAGCATTTATTGGCACCGTGGCAGACTCCTTTATGAGCCCCCCTCCGTACTCCTTCCATTAAGCCTCCAAACTGACTCCCCAACTCAAACTGTGTAAAAAGAGTGGTTTCTAAATACACATTTCATAATGCCGCCTTAACTGACAGTACTCTTCTCCTTCCTCCCAAGCCACGCAAAATCTTCTTAGTTCTTGGCACCTTTCCTTGTTAGTGACATATACAAATAAAGGACTAGCAAGTGCCAAAAAATCTTTTTAAACACCTCATACTTCCTCTGTTACACTCCACCACCATATCTAGTCTCTCAATATACAGTCCGAAGTCCTTATATAACTTCATCTATGTGATCCCAAGTAATGACAATGAAGCCAGGAAATGATGTGGAAACCAGAAAGGTTGGTAAATTTGACATCAAACCTGAAGTGAGTTAGCTCACCCCTTGCTCAGCAAGCCAATCTCTGACACGGGGTGTAGTGGAAGAAACTAAGAATTTTATTGCGAAGTGCTGAGCAGGGAGAATGGGCAGCCAGCACTGTAATCCCAAACTCCCTGAAAAGCTACAAGCAGGTGTTTTTGCGGGGGCTTTTAGGTAGGGGAGTGGGCATGTAGCCTTGTTGGCCAGCATTTCCCCCCACGAGCCTGCCTTTGGCCTGGAGAGGCTGCTTGCAGAAAGAGGGAGATAAGGAATTCCATGGGTGGCTGTCCTTAGTGGATAGTGGATTCTGGTGCCAGGAAACTGGGAAGCTTCAGTTTCTTGATATTCTCGGGACATCAGTTTCCCTGTAATAGACTTCAAGGACCTATGATTAGTGAAGACTTTAGTGTGAGCCCAGCTGAAGCCACCTGGGCTTTAAGAATTTGTAACTTCTATTTGGTTGTAAAGCTCACGAGTCAAGGTTTAAAGAAATACATATTTACATATGAGTGCTTTCGGTTTCAGCCCCATGCATGCTGGGTTTGATGTTGGGGAAGTGATAGCAGGGCTGATATCAAATTGGACTTTTGTTCATCTCACCCCATTGTAACTATCCTAGAATTGGCCTGTTTCCCCAAGGGGGAGGCCACGAGACTAGTTCTTACTGAATATGTACAATGTGACAGGGAAATGCTAGAACTGCACAAACAAATAAAACCAATCTTTGCCTTCAAGAAGCTCAGAGGATGGTAAGAGAAACTGCCAAAAGAATAGTTACTGAATGACTGCTGTGTCCAGACCTTGCTCTAGGTACTGCGGTACACCTGTGAGCAACACAGACAAAAACCTTTGTCATCAGGGAGTTTTCATTCTTGTGGAGGGAGACAGGCCATTAATAAGATAAATAAGTAACAAAATATGGTATGAGAGATGGTGGTAAGTACAATGGGGAAACATAAAGCAAGGAAGGGGGATAGCACCTACAGAGATGTTTGAATAAACACCGGAAAGAGATGAGGAAGCAGGCGCAGGGATATCCAGGATATCAGGGCCGCAGGCTTTGACTTCTCTTCTGAGGGAGCTGGGAAGCCAGTAGAGTAAATAATCAGAATCCAGTGAGAAAGCCATTGTATTGAGGGGTGGAGATTCCACGCTTTGATTTTTTACTTAGAGTGAGATGGAAAGCTATTGGAGTACAGGTTTAAAATTCAACGCGAAGACTGTGATGAAAGAAGTAAGAGAAAGGGCTGTGGGAATACAGAAAGGCTCCTTGACTTTGCTTAGGAGATCTGGGAAGGCTTCACAGAGAGGCCACGTTTGCTTGGCCTTAGTGGATGCATCGGGAAAGTGTGCCTGGTGAAGGAGACAGGAGGAGATCCGGAAGAAAGTACTAGTTACAAGGAGCGGAATGTGCAAAGCCTTACTTGGAGCTCTGAATAATTAAAACTACAAGGGAAGCCAGTCCTCTCTAGTAGTTTAAAGGATTTAAAAGTAAGTTAATGAGAGAGTATATATAGCATATTTTTTCTCTTTCAAATTTTTTTCATCACATTCTTCTACTTGTTCTTAGTAATTAGCATTTGCTTTTTTGGAATTAGGCAGAACATTCAGTGAGGGATCATAGACATGGCTATAGTATCAAAGCTGTAGTATCCCTTTTTGGAAGTGAGCTATGTGTTGATATGGAGCTCAAAGTTATTTCTGCGTTTGTAAAACTTTCATAAACACAAAAGAATATTTACTGATTGATTGATTGCCATTAAACTCAGTGAATATGGAAGCAACATGGAGCCCAGATGGCTATGATGCTCCTAAATACCCAAGAGGTAGTGTGGTAGCAGTGGGTATCTGTAACTAAAACGTCAAGCAATTCCAATGTCTACAGTTAGTCTCATTGAAGAAAGGAGTGCATTGTTAAGAAAAGAGAAAGAAGAAAAGTTGGAAAAGTGGTAGAGTAGACTTGTAAGTGAGATTCCTACACTGAAACTTGATTACTTTTTGTTGAATACCACAGACCATGCTTGTGTCTTTCAAGAATGTATCTTGGATCTATATACAAAGTCTAGAATTCTTGGCCTAAATTTTCAGATGTTACTCAATTTTTGTTTTGAAGTGTTTTCTGTTTTGCTATACTCATATTTTACTCTGATGAGTTTTCATGCTTACAGCAAATGCAACCAGGCATCTGGCACAAAGATTCCAAAGGAGTTTCTGGAACTAATGGTATGAAGAAATAAAAACAAAATTGGAAGGAAAAGTTAGTTAATATTTGTGTGAGTACCTTACAATTTATTCTGAAATTATTTAACAATTATTCATTAACACAATGATTCATAAGTATACTAATCAGTTTATTTTACTTTCTGCTTCACAAGAAAGACATGAATACTGTATATCACAGTTAAGAGATAACTTTCAAAAAAGGGTAAAATTATGACTCTCATGCAGATATAGAAATGAACACGTGTTAAAGATTTTATTTAACTTGTAATCAGGGAAAGTGACAGATGTTATAAGAGGTTCAAAGGAGAAGGTGGAACAGGGCACATTGATAGGAAGTAAAGGATGTTGAAATGAATGTGGAAATGGAGACAAAACTAACTTCTTCCCCAGTGAATGAGGGAGGTCAACTGAAACTGTACCAGGTAGGACAGAATTTGCATGCTGTTAGACGAGAGTTATTTGCCATTGTTGTCACTTATCTATAATTTAAAGAGTTGTGAAACAGCCTAGATAGAAACAGAATAGATAATCAACAGGGCGTCTTCTAGAGTCTGTACGATGCAGAGTTTTCCACTGAAGCACTGGTTTTATCTTACATCACATGGGAAGCCATATTTTAAAACTTTTGAAGTAATATTTATCATGGAAAATTTCAAACATGCAGACAGAGAATAGTAATGAATACTCATATACAGCCTGCTTCAGCAATCAATGATATTTTGCCAGTCTTGTTTTATCTTCCTCTCTCACTTTTTTAATAAGCTGAAATATTTTAAAGAATACCTACATATATCATTTTCCTGGTGAATACTTTAATGTACATTTTTTAATATTACCACAATACCATTTTTCAAAAAAATTAACAATTTCTCCCTGTCATCTAATATGCAGTTTATATTCAAATTTTCCTAATTGTCCCAAAAAATGTTTCTTTTAAGTTATTCAAATTAGGATCTACATAACTCCATACGTTGCATTTGGTTGGTAAGCCTAAGTGATAAGAATAGCCGCCCTCCTTTTTTTAAAAAATACCCTTAATTTGTTGGGATAACTAGGTCAGTTTTCCTTAGGACTTACCACATTCTAGATTTGACTCATTGCTTCTTTGTGGTATCATTAAATTGTTCCTCTTTCCCCTGCATTTCCTATGAACGATAGTTAGATCGAGAGGTTTGATTACATTTAGGTTCAGTCTTACTTTGACAAGAATGTTTCATGAGGTGACTTTTCTTTGCATCACATGAGGACGTACATAATATCTGTGTTGTCCCCCTTTTAGTATACTAGCACTGATTAGTTGCTTTAGCTGCTGTCACCCTGAACCATCCATTTGAGAGTATCCGTTTCCCTTTTACCTAACGGTTTTAGCATTTGCTGGTGACAGTCTTTGCTTAGGCCCATTACTTTATCAGGGATTGGAAAATGGTCATTTTCTAATATCGTTTTCTCCTCATTTATTAGAAGGAATTTTTCTATGAATAGGTTTTCCTTATCAAATATTTTGTTAACTTGAAATTCAGCTTTTATAAGAAAAGTAAGAAAAATGCTTGATTGTTTTCATTAACTGGTTGGCAGTGTTTACTAAAGCTGAAAATATTCATGCCTTATGCCCAGTGGTTTCATTCCTACATGTATGTTATGTGTAACACATGTACAACAAAATATATATGTGTGTGTATAACACCTATATTCAACAAAATGTACCATGGGTTCAACAAAAGACATATAAAAAAATGTTCATAGGAGCTTTATTTGTTACATCCCAAATCGGAAACAATGAAACTGTCTATCGACAGTAGGAGGGATAAATAAATTGTGGTATATTCATACAGTCAAGAACTGTATGTGATGAGAATGAACAAGCTAAAACTATGCACAATGACATGGATGCATCTCACAAACATAAGATTGCGTTGAAGAAGACAGGCACAAAAGAGTGTGCACAGTATTATTCCATCAATAACAAGCTTAAAACCTGGCAGAACTACTGTGTGTTAGAAATCTGGATAGCGAGTACCCATGGGAGCAGGGGACAAAGATACTCCCATTTTTGCTCATTTCTACTGGATTGTCATAGTTTCTAGATGTTTCTAGTGGAGAGAACCAGAAAATGCATTTTTTAAACAGAAAATACTTCATGAATTCATACTGATTTTTCCCAAACTTAAGGTTGCCATGTTGTTACTAATCTTCTTTGATTTTATATTTATATCCCTGTTTTCTTACACTGAAAATCTTACCACCTAGTGATATTAGCATAATTACTTATTTGTTTTAATCATATAATTTACACGTGAAAATTTAAAATTGGCAGTATCAATACTACTAAAAATAAGATTATTGAATGCTGTGGAAGATTTCTTTGTTCTTAAGATATGTGTGTGGGGAAATAAAACTTGCCTGGGTTGCTCAGTGTTCCTATAAAAAAGCCCTAGAGTCAGAGAAACATCTTCACATACCGTGAGAATGAGATACACAGCTTTGTGTCTTTAATCACTCTGACCTGAAAGGATAGTAAAGCTTCTCTTATCTGTTGGAGAAAGTCAAATGACTCACTTCCTAGGTTAAGTCCCTGTGGTGCCATGAAGACTGGAATGGCTGTCCTCCTAGGAATTTACATTTTGAGGAGGAGAGGCCTGGGAACTAGGAGACGTCTCTAAATAGTAAAAGCTGAGAGTCAGTGGGAGGGAGACTAGTGGACCTCTTTGGCTCTTCGGGAGATTTTATTTATGTACCAAAGGTATGGAGGTAGGAAGGAGGAGACTCTTTTAGGGGATGAGGGGGACAGCTGCCTTTTTCCCCTTTATAAGCAGAGAAAAATAATTTTTCCTCAACATTTTCCAACGGGGGTGTTTGGCCAGTCCTGTAGAAAAATTTAGTTCACATTGAGTCGCCCTGGGGTTAAGGATTAGGATAAGGGGAACTAACCCACTTATTATTCACTGTAAAGTATCCAATAAGAGCTCTGTCTCTGACCCAAACACCTCATGTGCACATTCAGGATAAAATTATTAAAGATAAATATTAAAAACCCAATAATATCTTATTACGGATATATAGTCAAAATACTGTTTTGAATTCCCTTGAAGAAATCTCAGCTGGTAATCAGTCCAGTTAAGACTGTTCAGGATTAAGTGTCCATATACTTCATCACCATGCTATGTTGCCTCAAATGTGCAATTATTTTTCGTATAATTTTAAATTGTGGAAACTAGCTTGCTCTAACATAGAATTGACTGATTGGGTCACTGTAGCTGTCATGAGTAAAAATAAAACCACTGAGTAAATATTAATTATTACTAATACCTACCATTTTGCCAGATAATGTGCTAGATATGTTACACACATTATCTCTAATTTCACAATGTGATGTAATCCTTAGTTAGAGATGAAGAAATTGTGTCTCAAGAGTTGATTGCTCTGAAACCTAATGCCACTCAGCTCTTGAGTGATGGACAAGATGACTAAACTCAGTTCTTGATGTTAATATCTGCCTACCTGAGCCGCTGGCATGTTTGGAGCATTGTGAGCATTTAGAGCACTCTTTCTGGAACATGGTAGTCAACCCTGATTACATTTAAAATCCAGTGGCCAAGAATGAATCCTAGAATACCCCTACGTACTCAAGTGCACATCTTTGGCTCATCTGGACCCACAGAACCAAATCACACACTGGTTCTCATATCCAATATAACAGATGATACAGTCTTTCTTATGGCAAAGACAAAAGGCTCTGGGCTTTGGGGTCAGACCAGAGTTAGAATCTCTGGAATGTTTCTCACCAGTTGTGTGATTCTAAGGAAGTGCCCAGCTGTGGAGGCTCAGTTTCCCCCTCTCTGAGTGGGGTTCCTTCTATGACCTCACGGAAATGTTGCAAGGCTCAAATCAAATGAGAGAACAGATGTGAAAGTATGTTGTAAGTAAACACAAATTTAGGATAACAAATAAGCATTCTTCTGTTTGTTCAAGATCTGTTTGTTGTCAGATGGATTCATAATATATATTTTGCTTCAACACGCCATGATGCTCACACACATTGTTTGTTTTGTGACTCTGGCGTTAAGCTCTAATTTAGATGACTGCTAACCTAAATCAGATATTTTATATCTGCTATTTTGCTACCCACGTCCCCAGGTGAATTTATCTCAGGATCACATTAGTCTCTTGTGATTACTGTCCTTGTCTGACTTTAAACAGTGACACTTCATTCTATCCCAAGTCTCTGAACCTGGTTTCATTGCTTCTAAGGTACACTTGTTATATCTCTGAAATTGGGATGTATCTAAATGGCTTTCTACAATTGCTATCAATCAGGCCACACTTGTGACATAGTGGACACCACCTGCACACATCAAAAGGGCCAGGGTGAAGACTGGCAGAAGGAGTGTGAGTGGCACGGAAGCAAATTAGAAGATAAAAGAATGGTGTGGTCGATGTAATCTAGAGATAAAATAGTGGTACGAACTTTTTTTGTGTGGCTAAATATACATAAGAAAATATCAATTTAATCATTCATGAGTGTGCAACTAAGTGGCATTAAATACATTCACAAGGTATTCACTGCTATCTATACCTAAAACTATTTTATTGTCCTCAATCAAAATGCTGTACCCATTAACCAGTAAATCCCCTCCCTCCAGCCCCTGGTAACCTCTGTTCTACTTTCTGTGTCTATCAACTTGCCTATTCTAGTACCTCATATGAATGGAATAACACAATATTTCACCTTCTGTGTCTGACTTATTTTACTTAACAATGTTTTCAAGGTCCATTCTTGTTGTAACATATATCAAAATTACATTCCTTTTTATGGCCTAATATTATTCCGTTGTTTGTATATGCCACATTTACTTTATCTGTTCTTCTGTCCATGGACACTTGGGTTGCTTGCATCTTTTGGCTATTGTGAATAATGTTGCTATGAGTATTGGTGTACAAGTATCTGTTTGAGTCCCTGCTTTCGGGTCCTCTGGGTATATGCCTCAGAGTGGACTTTCTGGGTCATATGGTAGTTCTATGTTTAACCTTTGGAGAAATAACAAAGTTGTTTTCCACAGTGGCTGCAATTGATGCAATTTTTTTTTTTTTTTTGAGGAAGATTAGCCCTGAGCTAACATCTGCCACCAATCCTCTTCTTTTTTGTTGAGGAAGACTGGTCTTGAGCTAACATCCGTACCCGTCTTCCTCTACTTTATATATGGGACACCTGCCACAGCATGGCTTGCCAAGCGGTGCATAGGTCCACACCCGGGATCCGAACAAGCAAACCCCGGGCCACCAAAGCAGAACATCCAAACTTAACCGCTGCACTACTGGGCTGAGCCCATCTATTGGTGAAATTTTTTTCTCCTGTTAACCAAAAGATTGAGGGTAAAACCTGAAAGGTCATGGACAATAGATGGAGACATTAGTGAATCAGATGTCATTATCAATATTCCCAAAGTCAAAGTACAGTAGTTCTACTTAATTGTAAACCTGGCTTAGAGTCCAGAACCAATGGGACTTAGTTCTTTCATGGACTCTTTGAATGAATGCTGCATTTTTTTTTAAAGATTGGCACCTGAGCTAACAACTGTTGCCAATCTTCTTTTTTTTTCCTCCTTTTTCTCCCCAAATCCCCCCAGAACATAGTTGTATATTTTAGTTGTGGGTCCTTCTAGTTGTGGCATGTGGGACGCCTCCCAACATGGCCTGACAAGTGGTGCCATGTCCGTGACCAGGATCTGAACCAGCAAAACCCTGGGCCACTGAAGCAGAGCGCGCAAACTTAACCACTTGGCCCCGGGGCTGACCCCTAAATGCTGCATTTTGACACCGCAGGGGATAATAATTTGTGTGGAAAGCCATAGTCATTCATGTCTATAATACAGAAGAGGTGGTCCTCAGGTGTGAAGAAGTTGTAGTAATGCATTAACTAAAATATTTTGTTAATACCATCTTTCATCGACTCTAAGGTGTCATATGTTGTAAGACAATATTTTTTGTTTTAAGGTTTTTTTAAATTTTTTTTCCTTTTTCTCCCCAAAGCCCCCTGGTACATAGTTTTATGTTCTTCGTTGTGGGTCCTTCTAGTTGTGGCATGTGGGATGCTGCCTCAGCGTGGTTTGATGAGCAGTGCCATGCCCGCGCCCAAGATTCGAACCAACGAAACACTGGGCTGCCTGAAGCAGAGCGCACGAACTTAACCACTCGGCCACCGGGCCAGTCCTGTAAGACAATATTTTTTTATATATGTTGTAAAAGTAAAGATGCATTCAATTAGGATGCATTGCTTTGGTACCATTGATTACAGTATACCTCCTGATTTCAGTAATCTGAAAATGTGAAAAAAAAGTCTTAGACTCACTTAAATGTAGTATTTCCCTTTTTTTATGTATTCAGAAGTTGTTGAGTTGTATATGATATAAATCTTTAATTAAATCTAAAAGAGCTCTTTCTATAAAATATTTGGATGATAAGAAAATATTGTGTCATAATGTTTTTCTTTCTCAGTAATACCTAAAATAATGGTGCCATTTACAATTAATGGTGTGTTAGATCTGATAACATAACATCTCAGCTATACCTGTACCTTTGATTCTGTTCACTTCCTAGTCTGGACTTAAATTATGACTCTAACTCCTGCTTACCAGTATCCATCCTTCTTTTGACCTTTTATTTAAGAGGTACAACATCAAGTCCTGACAGTTTGAACCAACTAAATCTTTCTCTTAAGATGTTAGTGATTGGGGGTGGCTGTGGAAGTTGTATACTTTTGTTGCTGAGTTTTAGTCATGAACTAAGTTTGGCAAGCCCTGATGATTTTTGACCCACATAGGAGCTTTTGTATAGCTTTTCTACTTAACAAATGGTATTCAAGACAGTATTTCCCAAACTGGACCAAACATTAGAATAATTTACCTGGGGCTCTGATGAAGACAGAGATTTCCAGCCCCATTTGGACCTATTAATCAGAATCTTCAGAGAAGAAGTCTAGAAACCTGGATTTGTAACAGATGCTCCAGGGGATTCTTAGGATAAAGCAAGTTTGAGAACCACTCACTGAAGATAGTATATTTTATCTCCCACACTCACAGATTTTGAAACTATAACGTTGGCATGATATCTGCCCTGCACCTTGATGGGCAGTCGTGTTGATGGAGACACTGTGGAGCTGTCTGAACTATTCAAAAGAGATTTGCTCAATGGTCTCATCTTTAAAAAACATAAATTTAACTTTTCTAAGTTCCACTTAGCTTAAATCCAGGAAGTACACCCTAGTGAAGGAACAGGTGATTATAACAATAGCTGGGGTTCACGTCTGGTAACATAATATCCTGTGACCTGAGTTTTGTTCATTTAAGCACTTAAACCTGCTTTGTAAGGCTTTTGATCTATTATTGGAGTTCTTTGGCTGTTGAGGTTACCCTAAAGCTCATTTCGTCAAAGAGACATACAAGAAAATACTTGCAAACCACAGTGGGTTGAAAGAACTATCAAATCTCTTGGAAGCACTGGCTCCTAATCTTAGCCCACATGACTCCGTTTCTTGGCAAAGTCACCAATGGACGCCATGTAGCTTAGAACCCACTGAATGTTGAACTGAGGAACAGGATTTTATATTACATACATACATGCTAACTGCTTGCCAGGGATCATACTAAGCACTTCATATGTTACGTCTGTTACACTTTGGCAGTCTATTTCGAGAGAAATCATTCTAATACCTTCCAGCAGGATAGTTCATTTTACAAATTCTTGTAAAGTGCCTTCTGTGTGCTAGGCACTGTGCAAGATCATATGACACTTTCTTTTGGAGTCACTAAGCTAAAACAGCTTATTTCAAAACTTAAGTGACAGAGAATCTTTCAATCTTTCTAGCTTATCTAATAAGGGAAAGAACTGGACTAGATACTTTCTTAGGTATAAACTTTATAGCTCTAAGAATTTCTGAGCCAGTCAACCTAAAATTTTCTCTTTTCTCTAATATCTTAAATGACAGCATTTATATGGCTAACATATCGATTAGAAAATGTAATGATCTCTGTGTGAAAGTGCTTCTCTAGGGGGGAAAAGTAAAATGAACATAAGTAGCTAGGTCTACATAGCACATGTCTTGTATAATTAACACTAAGAAAAGCTCCCTCTCCAACCTACTTCCCATCCCCCACAAGCAGGATGACAGCAGCTGAGCAACAATTGAGAAAGGAGTTTTCTTAGGGAAGCCATTTCCTGTGCTACAGTTATTATTTAACATCAGATTAAGAATATGACCAATGACAATTTGTCTTGTTTCATAGACAATGTTAATGCATAATTCTCCTGTTTTGTGAGAATCATTTACATAAATTGTCTTATTCTGAGAATGGGAATAAATGCCTGTCTGTGAAGTTTTAGAAGGAATGAGGCAATCAGGCATCTGCAGTCTGTTTATTCAATGATGACCTTTAGTACACTGTCCACAGTTGTAAATATCAAAAACAAGCTCTGGCATGTGTTTACTTAGCCTTGCCCTTTGAATTAGTTCTGAAGATCAGTTACATGAATTAACCCAGTTCAAAGTTTGTACTACATAAAATTAGAATTTTCCTAATTTAAATGTTTCCCAATTGCATTTCTATAAAACCTGATATTCATGTACGATAAAGATGCTTGCCTAACCCATAATCAGAGAAATAAAACAATGAAATACTGTTTATAATGTGTCAGATTGGAATTGATTAAAGGGAAAGAGCTAAATGATTGCTGATAAAGGCATTGGAAATTAATATAAATTTCCTGGTGGAAGTGTGAATTGGCACACCCTTTCCAGATTGTTTGTCAATCCACATTTAAATGCCCTGAAAGGAAAAGTGCATGCAATTCCACCTGGAGATTTATCCTGAGGAAATAATTGGTTTAGAATACAAAGATCTACATATAGGAGTGTTCTTTGCAGGAGTGGTGAACTCAAAGATTTCTCACCAAATAATTAAAAGTTAAGGCACAAAGTCTCTGCTGCGGGATCCCCTAAGTGAATCTAAGAAGTGGGAGAGGAGGCATCCTCCTGAATCTAGCTCCGGGAGAGCTGGATAAGCTTTGTGGTCCAAGAGAGGGCTAGAACTGTGGCAATGGAGAATGTGCAGAGTACAACCTCTCTGTGAGGACAAGATGCTCAGGCAGAGTAATGGAAGCCACAGTGACTGTCTGGCTTGAACCAACAGAAGAGGGCAGCCTCCCCAGATCTGTGAGTGTGTAGCACCCACCTTGAGCCTCTACGAAATACTCGGGGGGAGGGGGAGGACTTTTCGACAGATGGGAAGATTCAGGTGTTAATATAATATGACCTAATTTGTATTTACAAACAGGGCAGATCTGGAAATATGGGAGTTGTGTGCTTTAGCATTTTAAGTGTACAACTGTCAATCAAAGATTTAATGTTTTTGGATTCAACTATCTCCTTCAATCAGTAAATACATTGAGTACCTACTGTGGGCCAGAAGCTCTTCTATACTCTAGGGTCACAACTGTTTTGGGTCTATCATTTTATTTTGGGAAACTAACTCTTAATTAATAGCATATTGAATTGTTTTTTGTTATATATAGCTCACATTACCTAGATGTGGAATTCAAAAAAAAATTTAAGCTAATAGAAATAGTAATAATTTGAAAATTCCAGATTCTGCTATTGACCTATATTATTCTTGAAAAAACATATGTAAATATAACATCATTTATTCAAGTTTTGAAGAGAGATTTTATTTTCCTTATAGACACTTGTAGTACATGCCTTGAACATCAGAAAATAATCTAAGAATTCAAATTGATTGTCTAAGCAATTGATACTTTTTTAAAGTAAATATACTTATGATCAGAACTGAGGAAGAGAAATTTATGAACACAGTATCATAGTTTCAAATTATGATTTTCTGTATTATTCTAATTTACTATATGATGATAAATGTGATAAATGATTCTCATGTTTCATTTCAGGACAAATTTTTTAGGCTGTCAAATACACTTTAAAAGCTGCAATTCAATATGTTTCTTTATATGCCTTCATTTCCAGGAAACTTAAAGCTACACTCAATGTCCAATTTCAAAATCAGCTCATTTCAAGTCTTTGGCTATATATACCTAGATTTTCTTTAGACGATTGTACCTCGTTGGGTTCTTTTTTGTTTCCTAATTGTCTAGTTTTGCATTTGATTAACTTACTATGTGCCTCATTAGGCAATGTGGAAAAGAGTACCGGTACCACCCTTATCTCTGTTCTCCTCTCTAGACACGGGCACAGCTAGACCACATTTCTCAGGGCACCGCCTCTTGCAGTTGGTGAGACATGACTAAATCTGGCCAACAGAACTTAAGCAGATGTGATGCGTGATGTCAGGGACCAGTCAAGAAAACAGACATTACTCTGGGCATTTCAAATATAGCCAATTTAATACAGATTATTCACTGCACAAGTGTTAGAGGGATTGAGAAAGTAGAAAAACAATATAGTGATGCAACAAAATAAACAAGAGGGACTATATCAAACTAAAAAGGTTCTGCACAGCAAAAGAAATGATCAACAAAATGAAAAGAAAGGCTACGAAATGGGAGAAAATACTTGCAGATCATATATCTGATAAAGGGTTAATATCCAAAATATACAAAGAGCTCGTGCAACTCAATAGCAAAAAAAACAATACTCCAAATAAACAATGGGCAAAGGAGCTGTAGTTGTCAGTTCATTCCCCTCTTTCTGACAGGATCTGAATGGATGTTTTTCCAACACAGATATACCAATGGCCAATAGATACATGAAAATGTACTCAACATCACTAATCATTAGGGAAATGCAAATCAAAACCACCATGAGATGTGACCACAAGCCTGTTAGAATGGCCATGATCAAAAAGACAAAAGGTAATAAATGCTGGTGAGACTGTGAGAAAAGGGAACCGTTGTGCACTGTTGATGGGACTGCAAATTGGTACAGACACTGTGGAAAACAGCATGGAAGGTCCTCAAAATTTTAAAGCTAGAACTACCATATGATCCAGCAATCCCACTTCTGGGAATATATCTGAAGGAAAAGAAAACGCTATGTTGAAGAGATATCTGCACTCCCATGTTGACAGCAGCATTAGTTACAATAACCAAGACATGGATACAACCTAAGTGTCTGTCAATGGATGAACGGATAGAGAAGTTGTGATAAGTATATATATATATACACACATATATAAATGGAATATTATTCAGCCATAAAAAAGAAGGAAATCTTGCCATTTGCAACAACATGGATGGACCTGGAGAGTATTATGCTAAGTGAAATAAGTCAGACAAAGAAAGACAATACTGCGTGATCTCATTTATATGTGAATCTTAAAAAAAAGAGAGAAAGAAAAAACTAAACTCATAGAAAAAGAGATTAGATTATTTGTGGTTACCAGAGGAGGGGTAGGTGATATTGGGGCGAATTGGGTGAACTTCCAGTTATAAGATAAATAAGTACTAGGGATGTAATGTACAACATGATAACTACAGTTAACACTGCTATATGGTATATTTGAAAGTTGCTAAGAGATTAGATCCTAGGAGTTCTCATCACAAGGAAAAAACATTTTTCTCTTCCTTTTTTTTTGTATCTATATGAGATGATGGATATTAACTAAACTTATTGTGGTAATCATTTCAAAATATATGTAAGTCAAGTCATTATGCTGTAAATCTTACACTTATACGGTGCTTTATGTCAATTATATCTCAATAAAACTAGAAAAAAATTTAAAAAGAAATTCAGAGATTAGTGACTGTAAGAAGCACCTACCACCCCTAGGACTGGAATAAAGGGAATAGGTGGGGTCACCACAGACCAGAACTGTGGAGCAGTGTCACCTGGGCTGGTTCTGGGACCACAGAGGAGTCCTTTCACTGGTACTGGATCCACTGAAGGACTGAGGGGGGCGCCACATGGCTCTGCTGGAATCCGAGGGAAGGGGCCCTTAGCAGGTGTCAGGACCATGGAGTGGTGTCTGAGGGCTGATGCTGGGACTGAGGAAGAGGCTGTGCCCGGTGGGTAATGGTGCAACTAAAAGACACTCTTTCATAGCTGACTGCAGCTGCAGAAGGGTTACTGACACAATGAAGAGCAAGTGAGTCCCTTTTCCTCTCCTCCCATCTTCCAATCTCCCATTAGTATTTCATTGGTAGAAGCTACCAGAAGTCAGCTACCAAGGGAATCTGGGAATAAAGTTTGCAAGGTCTCCATCACAAGAGTACATATCAGAGCATAGAAGGGACAAATGGGCATAGGGACTGGGAGCAAAGGGGCAGATGACATGCAGAGGGCCAGGCTGATGAGAGTGCAAAGAGTTTGGAGTTTGTTTTGGAGGCAATCAGAAGCTCCCCGAGAAAGGAGAAACAGGTTAAATTTTCGGGAAGTCTAAGTATGCATGACTTTTAAAAATATTTAAATTATAAGAGGAAGAGAATGCGAATATGACTAAACTTTGAGCACTTTATTTTCATATAACATTTTCTATTAAAAATTAATACATGCTCATAGTAGAAAATTTGAGGAAAACAAAATTATTAGAAAGAAAATAGTTATGCTATCTAGAGATTATCACAAATAATACTTAAGTATATTTCCTTCTAGTCTTTTGTCTAGAAATATATATATTTTAATATTAAAATCATAGAGTAAAAACACACTTTATAGTCTTTTCTTCAATCACCATTATGTTGTGAGCATTTCTTCAAAGGGCAATTTTTCAATGGTTGCATAATATTTTACCGAATGAAATACACTATAAATTATTTAACCATTCATGACATTATTAATCATGGAACAGAACGATAAAATTGAAGTTCACCGGATCCTGAGGTATTTAGATATCATATACCAGATGAGTTGTAAGACAAAGTACTCTGTAGGAATAGCAAAGTAGTTGCTTGAAAATTGGCTCATAACTTTTGAATGCTTTATTCTCATCTACTATATAAAAGGGTCAAAAGTGTAGATGAGGCGAAGATTTATAAAGAGGAGTTCTCTGGATAGATTCACGCTGAGTTCCCTGGGAGAGATGAGAGTAGATGTTTGTCCCTTTTTCCTCAAGTCAAGGGAGTTTGTCTTCAGCGTGGTCCTCCAAGTGCTAATATGATTGATTCTCCTGTAGTTAGGCAGACCTGGTATCTGATTCTTGGCTAGAAAACATACAGGGCAGAGACCTGTGGGCTAGCTACTCCAACGGCAAGAAGAGAGAAGAACATTGGGCATCCCCATTCTCAGAACTTGTCAGGGTAAAAGATGCTGAGTGCTTCTTGTGGACAACATCTGGGCCATGCTTGAGCAAGAGGTAGCCTGGAGCTGCTTTAAATTCTGTCCAAGAGGGGCTCCCTGGGGATACTGGTTCCAAAAGAAGTCTGTATGGTGCAGACCCTATCATGGGCTGAATTGCGTCTAACACAGGTCATAAGAACAAAAACAAGCTAAGAGGGCAAGGTTCAGCCAGAGGAAAAGACATACACTATAATAGTGGTTTCTCAACCAAGGATAAATTTGCACCCCTGGGGACATTTGGCAATGTCTGAAGGTTTTTTTGGTTGTCACAACTGGGGATGGGTGGCGTGCTACTGGTATTGCACGTAAAGGCCATGTATGCTGCTAAACATCCCGGGATGCACAGGACAGCAAATGATTTTCTGGCTCAAATGTCAAGAGTCCTAAAAGGTTGAAAAACCCTGGTTTATATCACAGAAAAGAAGGAAAGAGTCAGTGTTAAACATCTGCCAAAAAATTGATTGTGGGATGGTTGCACAACTCTGTGAATATACTAAAATACTAAAAACTATTGTATACTTAAATGGGTGAATTATATTATAAGTAAATTATATCTCAGTAAAGCTGTTATAAAACAGTGGGCATTACAAAATTATAGAAATAAAATTATAATAGAAAACAATTTAGTATATGTAAACAATGCATTGAATAAGCAGGGCTCAAGGAAGTTAATCAGAAGGAAACTTTATTTTTGTATCCCATTGTGACTTTACAATATGTCCATTGAAAGAAATTCTTCCTCTACTCTTGGAAGACTTTTTAAATTATTCTCAGATTAAAAAATTCCTGTTATTGCTTATTTCACCAAAACAGTATCAATTTAGAAATTAGAATGTTTAGTCCTATGTAATAACCAGAACTAAGAATTTGACTTACATTTTCACCTGATTCCTAGCTGGGTCTTTCCACCCGGAGAAAGGTGAATGAACTGACAATTTCACCCAATCAACACTAACTTATTAGCCCAGAGTTTAAAGGCACCAGGAAGAGACAAGGGTTGAAGGATGAGAGAGAAGGAGGGCAGAAAAATTCTCCCTTAACTGTGTAGATGTAGTGTTATGTTTACATTCTATGGGAATGCTATTTTTAACTTTTTGAGGAACTACCTGGATGTCTCCCATAATGGGTACAACATTTTATATTCTTTCCAGTAGGGTATGAGGATTTCAATTTCTCTACATCCTTACCAACACTTGTTATTATATGATTTTCTGATTATAACCATCTTGGTGTGAAATGGTATCTCATTATGGTTTAAATTTCATTTCTCTGATGACTAATGACCTTGAGTATATTTTCATGTGCTTATTAGCCATTGTTACGCTTCCTTGGGGAAATGTCTATTCAGATCCTTTGCCCTTTTCTAAATGTTGTCGTTTTATTATTGAATTGTAAGGGTTCTTTATACATTCCAGATTTAAGTCCCTCATCAGATATATGATTTACAAATATTTTCTCCCATTCTCTGGGTTGTCTTTTCACTTTCTTGATAGTGTCATTTGAAGCACAAAAGTTTTTAATGCATTTTGATGAAATCCAATTTACTTTTTATTTTGTCACTTGTGCTTTTGGTGTCATATTTAAGAAGACTTTACCTAATCCAAGGTCATGAAGATTTGTACCTATATTTTCTTCTGGGACTTTTATAGTTTTAGCTCTTGTATTTAGGCCTATGATTCATTTTGAGTTAATTTTACATATGGAATGAGGAAGGGGTCAGATTTCATTCTTTTGCATGTGGATATCCAGTTGCCCCAGAACCATTTGTTGAAAAGATTATTCTTTTCCGCATTGAACTGTCTTGGCACCCTTGTTGAAACTCAATTGACCATAAATGAAAAGGTTTATTTCTAGACTCTCAATTCTATCCCATTGATCTATATGTCTATCTTTATGTCAATACCATACTGTTTTAAGTACTGTAGCTTTGTAGTACATTTTAAAATTTGGAAGCACGAGTCCTCCATTTTGCTCTTCTTTTTCCAGATTGTTTTGGCTATTCTGGGTCCCTTGCATTTCCTTATGAATTTTAGGATCAGCTTACAATTTTTACAAAAAATGCCTCTGAGATTTCCATAGGGATTGCATTGAATCTATAGACCAATTTGGGGGATATTACCATCTTAACAATATTAAGTCTTTGGATTCATAAACGTAGAATGTTGTTCCATTTACTTAGGTCTTTTTTAGTTTCTTTCAAAGTTATTCTTGTTTTTAATTGGCTTTATTGAGTAAATCCTAAGATATTTAAATCCTAAGATATTTAAAGTGTCCATCCTAATGATTTGATATGCATATGCCTTGTGAAAGGATTCCTCCTATCCAGGTAATTGACATATCCATCACTTTTTTTTTTGGTGAAAACATTTAAGTTCTACTCTCTTAGCAAATTTCAATTATACAATACAGTAGTCATCATATACATCAGACCCTCAGACCTTATTCATCTTATAGCTGAAAGCTTGTATCCTTTTACCAACTCTCACTATTTCCCATACTTTCCTCTTTTGTAATTTTCAATGTACATGTCTTACACTTCTTTTGTTAAATTTTTTCCTATTTTATTCTTTTTGACGCTATTGTAAATGAAATTTGTGATGAAAATATGTTTTCAATTTTTTAATTTCATTTTTGGATTGCTCACTGCTAGTATGTAAATATACAATTTTCATATGTTGATCTTGTATCTTGCAAACTTGCTGAAACTTGATTGTTAGCTCTGCTAGTTTTTGTGAATTCATTAGGATTTTCTATATGCAAGATCATGTCATCTGCAATGAGAAATGGTTCTGTTTCTTACTTTCCATCTGGATGACTTTTATTTCATTTCCTTCTTCAATTTTCCTAGCTAAAACCTCCGATACAATGTTGACTAGAAGTGGTGAGAGTGGATGTCTTTGTCTTGTTCCTGGTCTTAGACAAAAGCATTCAGTTTTTCATGAAGTATGATGGTATCTGTGGATTTTCCCTAGGTGCCCTTTAACAGGTCAAGGAGGTTTCAACTTCCAGGTTGCTGAATGTTTTCATCATGAAAGGATGTTGGATTTTATCAAATGCTTTTTCTGTACCTAGTAAGATGATCCTGTGTTTTTTGTTCTTTACTCTATCAATATGGTATATTATATTAATTGATTTTCTAATGTTAAACCAAGCTTACATTCCTTGGATAAATTCCACTTAGATATGGGATATAATCCTTTTATATTTGGTAGATTTGATTTGCTAGTATTTTGCTGAGGATTTTTGTGTCTGTATTCATAATGGGATATTCGTCTGCAGTTTTCTCATCATGTTTTGTCTGGTTTTCGTGTCAGGGTACTACTGGCCTTATATAATGAGTTGGGAAGTGTTCCCTCCAAATCTATTCTTTAGTAGAGTTTGGGAAGAATTGACATTAATTCTTTAAAAGTTCAATATAATTACTAATAAAGCCATCTGGGCCTGAGCTTTCCTTTCTTTGTCTTGTATTGATATATAGTTGACATAACATTATAATAGTTTAAGATGTACAACATAATGATTCCATATTTGTATATATTTCAAAAGGATCACTACGATAAGTCTAGTTAACATCCATCATCATACATAGTTACAAAATTTTTTCCTTGTGATGAGAACTTTTAAGATTTACTCTCTTAGCAACTTTCAAATATGCAATACAGTACTGTTAACTATAGTCACCATGCTGTACATTACATCCTCATGGCTTGTTTATTGTATAACTGAAAATTTATTCCTTTTGGCTTCCTTCACCCATTTCACCCACCCCCGACGCCTCACCCCCATCTCTGGCAACCACCGATCTGATCTCTGTATCTCTGAGATCCGTTTTGGATTTGACCCCAAAGCAAAGGTAACAACAGCAAAACTAAACAAGTGGGACTACAAATATTGAATCATTATGTTGTACATCTGAAACTATTATAATGTTATGTCAATTATATATCAATCTGATCTCTGTATCTATGAGCACAGTCGTTTTTTTTACATTCCATATATAAGTGAAGTCACAGGGCATTTGTCTTTCTCTGTCTGACTTATTTCACTTAGCATAATGCCCTTAAGTTTCATTCATGTTGTCACAAATGGCAAGATCTCATTCTTTTTTATGGCTGAATAATATTGCAGCATCATGTTTTCTTTACACATTTACCCATTGATGGACACTTAAGTTGTTTTCTTATTTTGGCTATTGTAAATAATGCTGCAATGAATGTAGGGATAAGTATATCTGTTCAAGTTAATGTTTTCATTTTCTTTGGATAAATAGCCAGAACTAGAATTGCGTGGTCACATGGTAGTTCTAGTTTTAAATTTTTGAGGAGCCTCCATACTCTTTCCCATAGTGATTGCACCGATTTACATTCCCATCAACAGTACACAAGGGTTTCCATTTCTCCACGTCCTTGACAATACTTGTTATTTCTTGTCTTTGATAATAGCCATTCTGATAGTGATGTTGAGCATCTTTTCATATATCTGTGGGTCATCTGTATGTCTTCTTTGGAAAAATGTCTATTCTGATCCTCTGCCCATAGTTTATGGATTGTTTGTTTTTTTTGCTACTGAATTGCATGAGTTCTTTATATATTTTGGATATTAACTCATCAGATATATGATTTGCAAATATTTTCTCCCATTTGGTAAGCTTCTTTCTCACTTTGTTGATGGTTTCCTTTGCTATGCAGAGGTTTTTTAGTTTGATGTAGTCCCACTTGTTTATTTTTACTTCTGTTGCCTTTTCTTTGGGGTCAAATGCAAAAAATCATTGCCAAGTTCAATGTCAAGAAACTTACCTCCTATGTTTTGTTTTAGGAGTTTAATGGTTTCAGGTCTTATGTTCAAACCTTTAATCGAGTTTGAACTGATTTTTTTGGGGGGGGGGCGGTGAGGAAGATTGTCCCTGAGGTAACAACCATACCAATATTCCTCTATTTTTGTACATGGCTGCCACAGCATGGCTTGATGAGCAGTGTATAGGTCTGCACCTGGGATGCGAACCCTCAAACCCAGTCCACCAAAGCAGAGCACTTGAACTTAACCATTGTACCACCAGGCTGGCCTCTGAATTGACTTTTTTGTGTGGTGTAAGATAGTCGTCTAGTTTCATTCTTTTGCATGTGGCTGTCCAGTTTTCCCAACACCATTTATTTAAGAGACTGTCATTTCCCCATTGTATATTCTCGGCTCCTTTGTCAGAAATTAATTGACTGTATATGAATGGGTTTATTTCTGGGCTCTCTGATCTGTTCCATTGATCTATGTGTCTGTTTTTGTGCCAATACCATACTGTTTTAATTCCTATAGCTTTGTAACATAGTTTGAAAACAGGGAGAACGATGCTTCCAGTTTTGTTTTCTTTCTGAAGATTTCTTTGGCTGTTCTAGGACTTTCATGGTTCCATACAAATTTCAGGATTGGTTATTTTATTTTAGTGAAAAGTTCCATTGAAATCTTGATAGGGATTACATTGCATATGTGGATTGTTTTAGGTAGTATGGACATTTTAACAATATTAATTCTTCCAATCCATGAGCATGGTATATCTTTCCATTCATTTGTGTCTTATATTTCTTTCATTAATGTCTTATAGTTTTCAGTGTACAGAGCTTTCACCTCCTTGGTTAAAGTTATTCCTAGGTATTTTATTCTTTTTGATGTAATTGTAATGGGATTGTTTTTTAAAACTTTCTCTCTCTGATAGTTCATTATTAGTGTATAGAAATGCAACAGATTTTTGTATATTGATTTTTGTATCCTTCAACTTTACTGAATTCATTTATCAGTTCTAACACTTTTTGGTGGAGTCTTCAGGGTTTTCTATGTATAATATTGTGTCCTCCACAACTAGTGACAGTTGTACTTCTTCCTTTCCAGTTTGGATGGCTTTTAATTCTTTTTCTTGCCTAATTGCTCTGGCTAGAACTTCCTAAACTGTGTTGGATAAAAGTGGTGAGAGTGAGCATTGTCCTCTTATTCCTGATCATAGAGGAAAGGCTTTTCAACTTTTCAATGATGTTAGCTATGGGCTTATCATATATGGCCTTTATTATATGAGGTACATTCCCTCTATACTCACTTTGTTGAGAGTTTTTATCATAAATAAATGTTGAATTTTTTCACATGCTTTTTCTGCATCTATTGAGATGATCATATGATTTTTACCCTTTATTTTGTTAATATGGCTTGTAACATTGATTTACAGATGTTGAACCACCCTTGTAACACTGGAATAAATCCCACTTAACCATGGTGTATGATCCTTTTAATGTATTGTTTAACTTAATTTGCTAATATTTTCTTGAGGATTTTTGCATCTATTTTCATCAGGGATATAGGCCTGTAATTTTCTGTTCTTGTGATGTCCTTGTCTGGTTTTGGTATCAGGGTAATGCTGGCCTCGTAAAATGAGTTCGGACGTGTTCCCTCCTCCTGTTTTTTGAACGAGTTTGAGAGGATTTGTATTAATTCTTCCTTGAATGCTTGGTAGAATTCACCAGTGAAGCTATCTGGTCCTGGACTTTTGTTTTTTGGGAGGTTTTTAATTACCGATTCTATCTCCTTACTAGTAAATAGTCTGTTCAGTTTTTCTATTTCTTCATGATTCAGTCTTGGTAGGTTGTTGTTTCTAGGAATTTATCCATTTCTTCTAGGTTATCCAATTTGTTGGCATATAATTGTTCGTAGTAGTCTCTTATGATCCTTTGTATTTCTGTGGTATCAGTTGTAACATCTCCTGTCCATTTCTGATTTTATTTGTCTTCTCTCTCTTTTTCTTGGTGAGTCTAGCTAACAGTTTGTCAATTTTTTTTTAATCTTTTCAAAGAACCAGCTCTTAGTTTCATTCATCTTTTTTCTTGTCTTTTTAGTCTCATTTATTTCTGCTCTGATATTTTTCATTTCCTTCCTCCTACTTACTTTGGGATTAGTTTGTTCTTTTTTGTCTAGTTCCTTGAGGTGTAAAGTTAGGTAGTTTATTTGAGATTTTTCTTGTTTCTTGAGGCAGGCATTTATCACTATGAACATTCCTCTTAGAACTACTTTTGCTACTACTTAGAAATACTTTTGCTGTATCCCATAAGTTTTGGTATGTTGTATTTCTATTTTCATTTGTCTCAAGTGAATTTTGATTTCTTCTTTGACCCGTTGGCTGCTCAGTAGCATGTTGTTTAATCTCCACATATTTGTAAGTTTTCCAGTTTACTTCTTGTAATGGATTTCTAGTGTCACACCATTGTGGTCAGAAAAGATGCTTGATATGATTTCAATCTTCTTAAATTCATTGAGACTTGTTTTGTTGCCTAACGTATGATCTATCCTGGAGAATGCTCCATGTGCACTTGAGAAGAATGTGTATTCTGTTGCTTTTGGATGGGATTCTGAGCTTTTCTTTGTGGGACTTTTTTGATTACTAATTCAATGTTTTTACTTGCTCTGGGTCAGTTCAGATTTTCTATTTCTTCTTGATTCAGTTTTGATAGTTTGTGTCTTTCTAGGAATTTTTCCATTTCATTTAGGTTATCTGATTTGTTAGCATACAATTGTTCACAGTATTTGCTTATAATTCATTTTATCTCTGAAAAGTCTTTAGTAATGTTTTCTTTTTCATTCCTAGTTTTAGTAATGTGAGTCTTCTCTCTTTTTTTCGTAGTCAGTCTAGCTAAACTTTTGTCAATAATTTCGAAGAATCAACTTTTAATTTCATTGATTCTTTCTACTGTTTTTCTATTTTCTATTTTATTTATCTTCACTCCAATCTTTATGGTTTGTTTCCCTCTCCTACCTTTGAGTTTAGTTTCCTATTTTCTTCCCTAGAACAGCAGTTCCTTAGAACAACAGTTCCTGGTAGTGGAAGGTTAAGTTATTGATTTGAGATCTTTCTTCTTTTTTTGATGTAAGCCTTTACAGCTAAAAATTTCCCTCTGACCATTATTTCCAATGCATTCCATATTCTGGTATGTTGTGTTTTAATTTTCATGCATCTCAAAGTATTTTCTAATTGCTTTTGTGATTTCTTCTTTGACTCATTGCTTGTTTAAGAGTGTGGTGTTTAATTTCCACATATTTGTGAATTTTCTGATTTTCCTTCTGTTATTGATTTCTACTTTCATTCCATTGTGATCAGAGAAGATACTTTGTACGATTTCGGTCTTATTACTTTGCTGATAGTGCTTTTGTGGACAAACTTGTGGTCTATCAAGGAGAATGTTCCATGTGAACTTGAGAACAATGTGTATTCTGCTGTTGTTGGGTGGAGTATTTTATACATATCCATTTGGTCTGGTTGAGTTCTAACATGTTCAAGGCTTCTATTTCTTGCTGATCTTCTGCCACACAGTTTTATTCATTATTGGAAGCAGGATATTTATTTTGTTTTCTCTCTTGTTTTTCTATTTTATTAGTATATTTTCTAATCTTTATTATTTCCTTGCAAAGCCCATGCTTATATCTAGGTCTTTCTATGTATTTATGGTTATATCTTTAGATATCTAGCATTGCTGGCTCAAATGGTATGAACATTTTAAAATATTTGATACATGTTGTAAACCTTCTTCAAGAAAAATTGAACTACTTAATAAATCCCCAGAAGTAGTACATATTTTTCCAATGGATTACAATTTTTGTATTACAATAATGTAAGCAAGTAAGGATTCCAAAGCAGCAATGCTACATTAATAGGAATAGGTAACTAAGCAAAAAATCAAGTATGTAACTATATTTGTTTCTTAGTGCCATTGTAGCAAATCGCCACAAACTTGGTGGCTTAAAACAACGCAGATTTATTCTTTTACAATTCAGAGGCCAGAAGTCCAAAATCAGTTTTACTGAGCTCAAGTCGAGGTGCTTGCAGGCCTCCTTTGTTCTAGAAGCTCTTAAAAGAGAATTCACTTCCTTGTATTTCTCAGCTCCTAGACTGCATTCTTTGGCTGTAGCCCCTTTCTTCATCTTCAAAGCATATTTCTCCAATTTCTGCTTGTATTATCTTCTCCTCTGACTTTGCCTCCTCCCATATCCCCTTTATAAGGACTGTTGTAATTACATCAGGCCCATGCAGATAATCCAGGGTAGCCGCCCCCTCACTACATCCTTAATTTAATCACATCTGCAAAGTCCCTTTTGCCATATAAGGTAATATTCACAGGTTCTGGGCATTGTTACTTGAATATTTGGAGGTCATTATACAGCCCACCATGTCGACCTTTTATAGACACTACATAAATTTATTCACAAGTAATAAACTCTCACATATTTTTTAGTTGCTAGATCTGATGGCACAGTATTACAACTAGTGGCATTAAAGTTCCCTTGCATTTATTGACAATGTTATCAGAAAAAAGCTGAAGAGCATATATTAACATGAGATAATTTTGTGATGTATGAAGCCATGAGCAAGTGAGATCATTGGGGGAAAAACACGCAGTGAAGGAGAAATTTCTTGACTCTCATTGATAAAAGGCCTCTGGGCCAGAACAGGTGGGACTTTTGCACAGACTGCACTAAATACCATACATAATTACATGCATGTAATCATCAGTGTGCCATAACTTTGGATTACTGTAGATGAATACCTGAAACTTGAGAACTACTGGTAACTGGGAAATTACTGATCCAAATTTCTTAAAGTACTATACTGTAAAGTACTGTATTGTAGTGGTTCACAAAGTATGGTCTAGATGCCTCCAGTTATCTCCAAGGACCTCACGGTTACCAAAGGTGGATATATGTCTTTTAATATTTACAATAGACGATTGCTTATATTATCATTTAGCATAAATCAATTCATTTTTCTATCATATTTAATGTGTCACCTCCTTAATATTGCATTAAATCAGCGCTGGAATTGCAATGGGATATGTTTTTGTTAATTGGTTGTGACGTGATGAAGAGATTGATTAAGGGGAAGTGAATGACACCTTGAACTTCAAAACAGAATCAAAAGTTTGAGAATCAGTGGAGTAAAAAGAAACACACACACACACACACACACACACAGAAACCAACAATTAATTTCACTGTAGCACCACCTAGTGGAACTTTAGAAGAAATCAACCGGTTTTTCTGTCAGCCTTGGAAACAAGGAAAAATTAAAATGAACCAGAGTTCACTTGAAAGTAAGCTCAATATAAATTTGCATTTCCTAAAGTGAGGAGGGAGACTGGTATGCTCTATTTAAAAATAAGAAGTAACTTAATATTTGTAAAAAAAAGTCCTATTTTTCTAGTTATAAATTGAGATATATTCATTTTATGTATTTTACAAAATAAAGAAAAGCATACTAGGATAAAAGTCATTCATAATTCCACAATTGAAGAATATATATCATTTCAAACATTTTTTTCTATATACATGTATATACATTCATATTTTAAAATGGAGTTTATGTTGTAGTACTCTTTTCATTTAACACTTCTTTGGTTACATTAAGCTATTAAGTATTTATCTATAACAATGTTCATGAATGAATCTAATAAACATATGTATAAATTAGACATATGTATAAACATATGTATAAACATATGTATAAATGTATAAAATATTCTTTAGCAAATTAGCGAGAGCAAAAAATTTGAAAAAGCCTCAAGTTTGAGTCGGAACAGTTATATGAATTCTTGTTCAACCTCAGGCTAGTACTAAAATTTACTGAAGGTCAGGGTTTTTTTTTTCAGCAAAACAGAAATAAAGTTGACTTCATAAGGTTGATAGGAATAAATGACACATAATACAAATAAAATAACTAGTACACAGAGAGACGATCAATAAATAATAACTATAAGTTTGTTGATGCAAACTAGATATAAAAATCATATAGTTATGCTGGAAATTCATTTTATAGTTATTAGAATTAACCTGGCCATCACAGCTAAGCCTTAAAACTCCTTTGTTACAAACAACATTAATAGAATTTGTTTAAAAATTCTATATTGACTCAATAAAGTATTAAATTTTTACATGTATTTTGTTAGAATCTGTCTAAAATTAAAGAAAGATCTGTCAAATATATATAATGTTATGGAGTTGTAAGAATGATGTGGCTACAACGTTCACCTGTATGTAGGGAATTACTGGGTCATGACCTGTCATGAGAAATTTCAGTTATCTTCATCTATTACCATATTTAGGGCATGTAAAAAATGAGATTAAACTATTCATGTTGTTATTAAAATTTAACTATTGTATATATGGTGAATATGTATATGGTTTCCACTATTACCTTATTATAAACTGTTATAATCAGTATCTTTATTTATACATCTTTGCATGCAAGTCAAATTATTACTTTAGGGTAGACTTTCTAGAAATGAAATTGTAGAAATAATGAGAAGTTTAGAGTAGAAATAACACCAAGTTTCACAGGGCTGTTTTTTTTTTTAAAAGATTGGTGCCTGAGCTACCCACTGTTTCCAATCTTCTTTTTTTTTCTATTGCTTTTTCTCCCCAAATCCCCCCAGTACATAGTTTATATTTTAGTTGTGGGTCCTTCTAGTAGTGGCATGCAGGATGCCGCCTCAACATGGCCTGGTGAGCGGAGCCATGTCCGTGCCCAGGATCTGAACTGGCGAAACCCTTGCCAATGAAGCGGAGTGCGTGAACTTAACCACTCGGCCACAGGGCTAGCCCCAACAGGGCTGTTCTTTATAGCATCACTCCACAAAAGCAGATATAAGACCCCTCCAGGCAAATTAAACTAAGCAATTCTAGGGTGCCCAATATTAAGTTAACAGGAAAGCCACCTCTCTTATCTAGCTAGAGCCAGGGGTTGAGCTGACAATATGTGAAAGAATATTCTGAGTATGTCCTAGATCAGGTTCTTCTCTCAGCTAAGACGTCGATAACATCTCAGTAAACAATGAGTAAATGTATAATGCTTGACCATTACCTGAACTCCAGATTTTCTGTGTTGTCATTTAAATATAGACTCATGTATATTATCAAACAATTCAGAAGTCTGATGTCCTCTGTGAAAACTGAGAAGCCTAACAAAAAACTGCTTTTGAATGAAGGCTCCCCTCCACTCTACATAGCACAGCACGGTAATGTGGCTTCAAAACTTTCAGCCTGCAAAGTGAAGAGGCATTCCTAGGATTCTAAGCTTTAATCGGTTAGAATAAGCAGAAAGTCACTAAAGACATAAATAATCAGCAGTATATAAGGAAGGACAAAGACGTACAAATAATCAGCAGTATATACAGAAGGAGGCTAGAAAATTGACTGTACTACTATTATGAAGATTAAAACTTGCCAGGAAATATACCACAAAGAGTCATGAAGCCTGTGAAATGAAGTTTCATCCTCATTTTTGTTCCTTAATTTCTTCCGTGGATTCCAAATGGAGTTGGGGAAATTCTGCTGTTTCTCCTGATGTCTTTTATTTAACAGGATGTATCATTCTGTTCTGCATTCCTAGAGCATCCTCCAGGATTTTCAAATGAAATTCCATTTCTTGGATATTAGAGTGTACATGACAAACGATATTTTCTACTGATTTTCCTAAGATTCTGCACCTTGGTGCTTTTCAGTACTTATCCAGTGCTTTCTCAACTTCTCCAGATATGTTGGGATTCTTATGTTAATGAATCACCGGCTAGCTGATTTAAGGGGATATATTTTACTTTTCCTTCATCTTCACAAATGAGATATATCATTTCAGTGTGCAAAAGATTATCTTTTTCACTTAATGTAGTCATCGATTCCTCCAATTGTCAGCTCTTCTCAGCACATTCTTGGACCACCTGTTATGTCATATCAACTCGCTGCGCTCCAGCCAGGCTTCCTGCCTCCCTCTCAGGTTCTCCTTTCTGCAAGCCAGAGCACGGAAGTCACAGCTTCAGAGTATATTCCAAGCACATTCAAGTCTAATTCTCTAAGAGAAAATAACCGTTTCTCCAAAGAACCAACATAATTATGGCTAAAGCCTATCTTGATAATCTATACTAAAATTATTATTATTTTAACTTCACACTTAAATTATTTATGAGGTTGAGCATTTTTCAAGTTTCTTGGTCATTTAGGTGTCTTCTTCGGTAAATTCCTGGCCATCGTCTTTGCGCATTTTCTATTGTAAATGTATCTTTCTATTGATTCGTTGTTGTAGGTGCCATGAGTCAATTCTGACTCCTGGCGCCCCTGTGGACAGCAGAGCAGAACCCTGCCCTGTCCTTTTGCGCCATCCTCTCACTGTCTGGCACTGTCTCAGACAATGCTCCACTGTTATTCACAGGGTTTTGATTTCTAAATGACCTTTATCCATTAGCAACATTAGTCTATTTTTTCCTTAATCAGTGATTCATTTTTTAATTAAAAAAAGCATGGAAAAATCATAACTGGATGTACCAAAGTTACTGCAAGTTTAACTTTTGCAACTGAGCTCAACATTCTCCTATCACAAACTGGCATTTTTAAAATCTGTTCATAAATCTGTACGTAATATCACCCTTCTCCTAATCCTAAACTAGGATCTTCTAAATTATCTTTACTCTCCTCTCTACAAAATTCCGTATACGTCATCCGATCACCCGGTTCTGTCATTTCTTTCTTCAAAATAAATTCCTCTGGATCTCGGCTCCGTGGCTGAGTGGTTACAGTTTCATGTGCTCTGTTTTGGCAGCCAGGGTTCCCGGGTTCGGATCCCAGGCATGGACTTACTCCACTCATCAAGCCATGCTGTTGCAGCGATCCACTTACGAAATAGAGAAAGATTGGCACAGATGTTAGCTCAGGGCAAATCTTCCTCAGCAGAAAAGTAAGTAAAATAAATTCTTCTGTCATTCCCCATATTTGTTTGTTTTTCCCACTGTCTTAAGTAAATTCCTCTTCTCATCCTTCAATCATAGTGGTCCTGTCTACCTGGTCTCCTTGCCTCCACTGTTCCTCAATGGAAAAAAAAAATTGTTTTTTACCTCAAAGGATACTTGTGTAGCTTTGGAATTGACCTCAGGCAGGGGAAAATGAGCTGTCTGAATTTCAAAAAATATGAAGGTCTTAAATGTTTTTAAACATACAAAAGAAGCCTAATGAGAGTATCATTTTAAAAAATGTAGACATTCAGGCCAAAAAAATAATCTCTAGGCATAGAATTATAAAATCAAAGCATTTTCAAGCAAGTTCAGCGATGATATAATCAAAACCACTCATTTTACAGATGAGAATACAGGAACCCAGAGAGACTGAGTAATTTTTTCAAGGATACATCTAATTATTATATGTTTATATACTTATAAATTATATATGTATGTATGTTATACAACATAGACAAACATTTTATCGTGTGATATAAAGTAGAAATAATTTAAAAATCATTGTATTTTCTTTTATTAATGGTACAAAAATTCTTTTTGCTTTTGCTATTAATAATATTTTTGGTGAGTAAGTGAATATTCATAATCATTTTTTAAAATCATGGATTATCACTTTTTATCTTTTGAGGAAGGTTAGCCCTGAGCTAACATCTGTGCCCATCTTCCTCTATTTTTCTTATATGTGGGATGCCTGCCACAGCATGGCTTGACAGGTGGTGCGTAGGTCCACCCCCGGGATCCGAACCAGCAAACCTGGGCCATGGAAGTGGAGCAGAGGAACTTAACCACTCAGCCCCAGCACTAGCCCCTGGATTATTACGTTTTGATACAGCAATCCAAAAGTTGAGTTATAAGTTCAGCTTATTTTGATACTTGTTTATTAAAAAAAGATATCTCACAAAGATATATAGATTCAATACTCATTTTTCAATTCCATCCATTTATCCAAAAGTTTTTATTGAAAATCAATTAGTAAATTTCCACCTTTCCTAATGTCGATGAACTGTTCTTGACAAGTAATTAGAAGATGCTGTACTTTTGAATTTTAAAAAAGTGAATCCCACTGAAGTGCTTCATTTTAATGTGGAAGACTTTAAAATAAGTCAGAAAAATCTGTTTCCAAGTTTTCTAAGTGTGGGGAGATATGAGCATTTTTAAGGGTGATACATTTATATCTACTTCAAAAATAAAATTAAATGATTATTTCAAACATTTTTTTCAAAATGCTTTTGTTTCTTTTTTGAAAAAAACTGCTTTTGTATTTATTGTTAAAATGTCATTACATTCACGTGTCACGTAATGACATTTCATTCAATGAGAGACTGCATATACGATGGTAATCCCAGAAGATTATAATGGAGCTGAAAAATTCCTATTGCCTAGTGACATTGTAGTCATCGTAACATCATAGTGCAATGTATTACTGGTGGGTTTGTCGTGATACTGGTGTAAACAAACCTACTGCACTGCCAGTCGTATAAAAGTGTAACACACACAATTGTGTACAGTACATATTACTTGATACTAATAGTAAATGACTATGTTACTAGTTTATGCATTTACTATACTATAATTTTTTAGCTATTTTAAAGTGTACTCTTTCTACTTATAAAAAAGTTTACTGTAAAACAGTATGCTGTTACGTCAACAGCCACCTCATACATCTCACGTTTATCATATCTTTTGATTGCATCATTTTCTCTTGTGCTTGATTTAATCTTGTGTTGTTTTGTTCATCACAGCCCGTAAGCATATAAAATCCACTGCTACTGTTGCCAGTAAGAGGCCACGTCAAGTGATTGACCTAGAAACAAAGTTAAATGTGGTGAAGGACTACGAAGGTGGAAAATCAGTGATGGTTATTACTCACAAGTCAGGCAAGTCTCTTTCCACTATAGCTACCATCTTGAACAACAAGAACAAAGTGACAGAAGCTGTTAAAGGATCTGCTTCATTGAAGGCAACAAGACCAATAAAAATTCAAGAAGGGCTTCTATCAGATGTGGAGAAACTTCTGATGACCTGGATTCAAGACCAGACACAGAAGTGTTCCCCTCTCAGCACCATGATGATCACGGCCAAAGCAAAAAGTTTGTTTGCGATACTGAAAGAAAAGGCTGTACCCACCCATAAGGTTAAATGTACTGCTAGCTTTGAGTGGTTTAAGAGATTCAAGAATTGTTATTCATTACATAATGTGAAAGTGAGTGGCGAGTCTGCACGTGCTGATGTGAAGGCAGCTGAAGAGTTTTTGGAAACTCTAGATAAGCTGATTGCGGAGGAAAATTACTTGCCAGAGCAAATACTCAGTATGGATGTACCTCCCTGTTCTGGAAATGAATTCCCCAAAGAGCTTTCATCCATACAGAGGCCAAGTTAATGCCAGTTTTTAAGGCTTTTAAGGACAGGATAACAATCTTACTTGGGGGCAATGTTGCAGGCACTAAATTGAAACCCTTTATGATCTGGCACGGTGAGAACCTCAGGGCCTTCAAGCATATCAGAGAGCACACACTGCCAATGTACTACAGGAGCAATAAGAAGTCATGAGTGACCCAGCTCCTCTTCCAAGATGCCCCCCTGAATTGCTCTGCCAGAGAAATGGAGAAGTACTCTTTGGACAATAACATACCTTGGAAGATTTTGCTTATTGTTGATAATGCTCCCAGGCATCCTTCTTTTATTGGCGATCTTCATCCAAATATGAAAATTCTGTTTCTCCCTTAAAATACCACCTCTTTGATCCAACCAATGAATCAAGGAGTTATAGAAGCTTTTAAGGCCTACTACTGAGGAGGACTTTTGCCCAGGCTGTTGCTGCAACTGAGGGAGACACTGATGTAATTCTGGAAGGATTACTACATCTCTGATTGCATCAGGAACCTTGCTTGGGGTTGGGGTGATGTAGCATCTGACAGACTCTCAAGAGGTTCATTCATGACTTCAAAGGATTTTCCAAGGATGAGGAGGTTGCAAAAATCGACAAGTCTGTGGCTGAATGGCAAACAAATTTAACCTGGATGTGGATAGGGATGTCACTGAGAAGCTGCTAGAGGTAGTTTCTGAGGAATTGACTAATGAGGAGTTGTTGGAACTGGAACAGAAAAGCATAGCTGAAGAAGGGGCAAGAGAAAGTGAAACTTCAGGAGAAGAAAAAGAAGAAGAACCTCCAAGATGATTCACAGTGAAAGGTTTACCAGAAACTTTTGCAGACCTCAATAAGCTCCTTAAAAAGTTCGAGAACGTGAACCCCAACATCAAAAGGTTTTCATTAACAGAAAGGATGTTTTCATGGTGCATTATCTTCTTACAAGCAAATCTATGACAAAAAAAAGAAACAGACTAAGCAAACCACCATGGACATATTTCTGAAAAGAGTGACACCTGTTCAAGAAGATCCTCAGGCAGGTCCTTCAGGAGATGTTCCAGAAGGCATTATTATTGTAGGAAATGATAACTCCATGCATGTTATTGCCCCTGAATACCTTCTAGTAGGACAAGATGTGCAGGTGGAAGACAGCTATATTGATGATCCTGACCCTGTGTAGGCCTAAGCTAATGTGTGTGCTTGTGTCTTAGTTTTTAACAAAAAAGGTTTAAAAAATTTTAAGATAGAAAAAGGCTAAGGGTCGGCCGCATGGCTGAGTGGTTAAGTTTGCGTGCTCTGCTTCAGTGGCCCAGGGTTTTGCCGGTTCACATCCTGGGCGCAGACATGGCACCGCTCATCAGGCCATGCTGAGGTGGCGTCTCATGTAGCAGAACTAGAAGGACCCACAACTAGAATATGCAACTATGCACTGAGGGGCTCTGGGAGAAGAAGAAGAAGGAAAAAAAAAAAGATTGGCAACAGATGCTAGCTCAGGTGCCAATCTTAAAAAAAAAAAGGTTTCTAGAACAAGGATGTAAAGAAAGAAAATGTTTTTGTACAGCTGTACAACGTGTTTGTGTTTTAAGTGAAGTGTTATTAAAAAGGTCAAAAAGTTAATAATATAGAAGTTTATAAAGTAAAAAGTTTGCAGTAAGGTAAGGTTAATTTATTATGGAAGAAAGAAAAATTTTTTTTCTAAATTTAGTGCCTAAATGTGCAGTAGTGTGCAGCGATATTTTAGACCTTTGCAGTCACTCACCAGTCTCTCACGGACTCACCCAGAGCAACTTCCAGTCCTGCAGGCTCCATTCATGGGAAGTGCCCTGTACAGGTGCATCATTTTTTATCTTTTATACCATATTTTTACTATACCTTTGCTATGTTTAGTTATATTTAGATACAGAAATACTTACCATTATGTTGCAATTGCCTACAGTTTTCAGTACACGTTTATAGCCTAGGAGCAATAGGCTATACCCTACAGCCTAGGTGTGTAGTCGGCTAAACCATCTAGGTTTGTATAGGTCCACTCGATGATGTCCACACAATGATGAAATCACCTAACCATGCATTTCTCAGAATGTATCCCTGCCGTTAAGTGACACAGGACTGTATAAGAACTGATAGATTAAATGTGTGAGTGTTTTTAAAAATCCACTAGGAGAAGTAATATTAATAGTCACTTATCAAAATAAAGGTCAGCATAGTTAGAATTTTGTTTTTTAACTTTTTATTGAAGGTGAATATATATGCACTATGAATAAATAAACTCCAAAAGGATAATAGACCTAAATATTAGAGCTAAAACTATAAAAATTTTATAAGGAAACATAGAAGACGATCTTTGTGACCTCAGTTTAGGTAAAGATTTCTTAGGACACCATAAGTATGAACCACAAAAGTTAAAATGAATAAATTAGACAATAAAAACGAAAAACTCTGGTTCTGAAAGACTCTGCTATGAAAGGGAAAAGAAAAGCCACAAACTGGGAGAAAATATTTCCAAACCACAATAATAAGGAGACAAACAGTCTAATAAAAAGATTTGGACACATCACCAAAGAAGAAATATGGATGGTAAATAAGCATATTAAAAGAGGCTCACCATCATTAATTGCTAGGGAAAAGCAAATTAAAACTACAATGAGATACCTCTACACAGCTCCTAGAATGTCTAAAATTAAATGGCTGATAATAACAAGTGCTGACAAGAATATAGACCAAGCAGAACTCTCATAAATTGCCAATGGGAATGCAAAATGGTACTGCCATTTTAGAAAAACAGTTCAGCAGTTTCTTTTTTTCTTTTTTTTTGAGTAAGATTAGCCCTGAGTTAACTGCTGCCAATCCTCCTCTTTTTGCTGAGGAAGACTGGCCCTGAGCTAACATGCATGCCCATCTTCCTCTACTTTATATGTGGGACGCCTCCCACAGCATGGCATGCCAAGCGGTGCCATGTCTGCACCCAGGATCCGAACTGGTGAACCCCCAGCTGATGAAGCAGAACGTGTGAACTTAACAGCTGCACCACTGGGCCAGTCCCAGCAGTTTCTTGTAAATTTAAACATGTGCTTTCTGTACAGCCCAACAATCTCATTCCTACATATTTATTTAAGAGAAATGAAAACACCACAAAGATCTATAAGCAAATGTTTATTCATAATAGCCAAAATCTGGAAAGAAACTAAATGTTCATCAATTGGTAAATGGATAAACAAATTGGTAGTTTTTATAGCTGAGTAGTGTTTCCACTATATAGATGTATATATATAGATGTATATAAATACATCTATATATAGAGAGAGATGGAAACACTACTATATATATAGGATACATATATATAATGGAACATATATATAATATAAACACTATCTACGTAATGGAAACACTACTCAGCAATAAAGAGGAATGAAAAACCAATATGTGCAATAACACGGATGAATCACAAAAGTATTACAAATGATGCTACAATGAAAAACCTACACTATATGTGTCAGTTTGCAAGTGTTCAAATATACATACAAATATAATAAATTATAATAAGAGGAGTTACTGGGTCAAAATCATGTGTGTAATTTTGATAAATCTTTCAAATTGCCTCTGTAGGGGCTGCACCAATTTACATTCGTGCCCTCGGTGGAAAGTTCATGTATTTCTTTATAACCTTAACAAAAGTGTGTATAGAATTTTTGGATTTTTGCTTGCCTGGTACTCCAATTGATTGTCTGGCACATGCCCTGAGGCCTCACACATTACTTACTATGGTACCTCCAAACTGCCACATACCTTTCCCCTCTGTGCCCTTGCACAGACTGTTCCCTGTTCCTGGAGTGCCCTCACCTCCACCATTTGCCTGCTGGACACCTGCTCATCCTGTAAAACTCTCACCAGCTTTGTGGAGCTTTCCTTGATTCTCGGAGATTGAGATAATCATGCTTTCCTCTGAACCACTATTGTACTTTGTGTCTACAATCCTAGATTTCATGGTGAATTAGACTTATTTGTCTTCTCAATTCACCGTTAGCTCCTGGGCATATTAGAAGGTCTATCTCAGTTCCATAAGACCAGGGCTCATTCATTCAACTCCCTATCCTCAGGAGCTGGTAGGGTGTCTGGCACAAAATACAACAACAAATGTGTGCTAAACTGAAAGGCATGGCCTCTGAAGAAGCAAACATGTTTCTGTAAATACATATGCATGAATGAATGCACATCTATAAAGAAATTTTGTGATAAATAAATCTAACAACATAATTCTGTATCTAATAATGAGTTTTCTCAAACTTTCCTCCCTGAGAACTCACATTTTAAAGACTAAAATTTATGTTGTTTGACTAGTAGTCCAATATGGTCCAGAAACAGCTGGTAGAATGAGAGAGCCAAGCGTCCTCATTTTATGTTGGGCTTCACTCGTCCATAAGGACATAATGGACAAGATAATCTGAAATGCTGGCATGGACGAAATTCATTGTCTTCTATGACAAGTAAAGGTAGGGAAAATCCTTCTGGTGGCACAGTAAAACAAGATCTGAGGTAGGAGAGAGTATGCAGGTGATATTCCAAATTGAGTGCAGATATCTGGAATACACCAGGCAGAGGACTAGTGTCTGCACTTAGTAGTTTGGGCAGCTCTGCCTGTATTATGAAAGTCTTACAGAAGGCCTTACATTGTGAGTCCCTCATCTATGCTGATCACTAATCTTTGCACTGGTCCAAGCCTAGAGGTTCAGGAAAATTCCTTGTCATCTGTTCATCAAAGAGTATTACGCCTGGAAATAAACAACTTTCTATACCGAAACCTCACAAACTCATTGGGGATGATGCATATGTTAACCTCTTCCATGATCAGCACAGAACTTTGCAAAATTACTGGATAATAAGTTAACAAAGACAAGAAGTGTATCCTTAAGACTCATAGCCACTCCTAAAGAATCAGTACAAAGGAAAGCAGAAAAGAGTTACTGTATGCTATTTAACAAATATTTATTAAATAAGCACGTTAGGCAATCAGGACAAAAGGGTAAACAAAATACAGTGTCTGCCATAAAGGAGCTTATAATCTAGTTCTGAGGATGAAACAACAGTAACATCATATATTTGTACAATGCTTTTCAGTTTACAAAGTACTGTCGCATATTACAAAGTCTCTTCTCTGTCCCCTTTCCACACTGCCAGAATACAGAGGCCATCGACAACATACACACTGCAATGGAGGTTCAAAGGGAAAAGATTCCTTGTGTCGGGTAGTAGGAGTGGGGTGGAAAGCGAAGACTTTATGGAGAAAGACGCATTGCACGTGAGCTTTGAAAGGTAGACAAATTTCAATAGCAAACCATCGGTGGCATTCATTATAATAAATAACTTGGGCATAGACATAAAGTCAAGAGAATGTTAGGGACAAATTTAGAGGGAGCACGAGGAGCATAATTTGGCTGCAAAAGAGAAGTAGAAGAAAATAAGCTGGAAATAAAGGGTTAGAAATGCGTGCTTAATTCACTCAGATTTGGGGCTAGCAAATTAAATGAGTGAATTGTATTTTAATCTGAGGTAGGAAGATCAGTTTAGCTACTTCAAAAGAATTCTTCATTTATTTCAAGCCATCGTTCCTAGATCCCCATCAAATTCATTTGATCTTCTGTGTCTCCCTCCAAGAATCTTGTCAAGATTACGCTTTTCCTAATCAGTCACTAATCAGTTCACGTACATCTCTCCTCTCCTCCCATTCTCTGCCACATAGCAGTTGTCTGTAGGATGGCGAAAGTTTGACCATTCTTTCATTTATTTCCTTGTTTGTGGTTTTTGGTTTTCTGTAAAGAGCAGGAAGTGTCCTCGATAATACAAAACTGTTTTTGTAGTACAATGTTTATTAATACCTTAAATTATATTCTCCAAGATTCTTTTAAATAAAATGTGTGTTATTTTTGTACAATCTGATATGATGCACACTGTTTTGCAATTTACCTATTATTGGACATCTAGGTTATACAAATTTTTGAAATGACAAATACTGCAGAGAAGTTCAAATGAGATAAAAATAAATTAATATAAAAAATACAATCCTGCCCCTGGGGGAAACAAAAAGCAAAACAGGCAAGAATTCTCGAAGATACATAAACATTACAAAACCACCCCATGACCAAAATGACATGTTGTCCTGCCTGCTTTCCACCAAACGACCTTTGGCTGAATTATTTTCAGCGGAATAGTAACGTTACGCTATGTGCTGAGTCCTGTGCTAGGCAATGATGACATAAAGATGAAATCCCTGATCCTTCTCCTCAAGGAGCTTCATGATTAGTAAGGGATGCAGGTAACACAAAGGATACCCAGGTTGCTATGGGAACACAGAGAAAGGTATCTGACCCTGTCTGAGAGGATCTGGGAAGGTATCCTTCAAGATAGTAATGTAAGTGAGCCCTGAAGGGTGAATATGAGTTAGTCAAAGAAAGGGTTGGGGGAGTGGGAGTGTAAAAGGATTTCCATGCAGAAGCAACAACCTGTGCAAGGATACAAAGTCGAGAGTGAATGTGGTATATTGAGAGAATTCTAAGTGATATATTGTGGCTAGAAGGTAGGAGCATATATGTACGTGAGTTGGTGGGAGTTGGAGGGAAGAACATGAGAAGATAGAGGCCTATGAAGTGAATGTGCTCAATATGGTACTCTAGAGTGTAGGAAAAATTAACATTTTTATTTACGTTTAGTTTAGTTTATATATTTTTTTTAAAGATTTTATTTTTCCTTTTTCTCCCCAAAGCCCCCCAGTACATAGTTGTATATTCTTCGTTGTGGGTCCTTCTAGTTGTGGCATGTGGGACGCTGCCTCAGCGTGGTCTGATGAGCAGTGCCATGTCTGCACCCAGGATTCGAACCAACGAAACACTGGGCCGCCTGCAGCGGAGGGCGCGAACTTAACCACTCGGCCACGGGGCCAGCCCCTAGTTTAGGTTATATTTTAAACTTTTCTTCCTATAATGTAATTTATATTAGACCTAATATTCATACAATAATACAAATAAAGTATAAAAAATTAATTTGGCAGTATTGGGGATGAATGCTCCAAATTGTTTTCCTAGTTAAGGGTGTGAATTCATTGAAATTTAGAGCTAGCTGCTCTGGGTGAAGAGAAACCACGAAGGGTTTTAAGGAGGGAATTATGGCAACAAGATCTGAATCTGGCAGCAGAGTGGATGATGGTTGATGGGAGAGAGCGTGCAGGCAGTTCAGAGGCATTAGTTAAAGTGAGAAAGGATGAGAGCTGAACTAGGGAGTATCATGGGAATGGTGAGAAAGGGACAATTAGAAGGTAAAAGAGATAAGGCTTGGTAAACTGACACTTTGTGCGATACAGAGGACAAAAGAATAGAAATAACAGAAACAAAAAGAAGAGGACAGATGCCTTGTAACGCAACAACAGGTGGGCCAAATCAAAATTCAGATGCAGAATAAACTAATTCAGCAATATTACAGGATTCGTGTCTTGCATAAGCCATTGTTTATAATATTAGTTTAATGTTAGAGTGCATTTTAAGTTCTAAATTTCCAGCTCACAGAGATATACGACAACAAATGTGTTGTTGAAGACTGCCACTCCAGAAGTAAAACAAATTATTGTTTTCTGATATGAAAAGAACATTTGCAGTGTAATGAGTTCCAATGAGTTAAAAGTTCTGAATTCATTCATAGCTACTTGTAAACACCATAGAATGTTGTGAAAGATAGTGACATAGCTACAAGAGCACATAGTCTCTAAAACCTTAAGAGAACACCCATCTGGACACAATATGAAGCTACAGATAATGTCTAGAAATAGGCACAGGGTGTAGGAGTGAAAACATTTTGACTCTAAAACTATCGGTTATGACAAGTTAATTTGGAACATTGTGAATAAATGAGATTTTAAATAATGGCTAGACTTTCCCCCCCGTTTGAGACCTAAATATGTTACATTACCTTATTTTCCAGCCTATTTGCCCAGCAAAGGAATAATATAATAAAAATCTAAGAACTTTTTCAAGCCCTAGGCACTAACTCTTCCCTTTGCTCTCTATGCTCTAGCCATCCCGCATGCCACTCTCTCAATTCTGAAACATGCTCTTCCCTCTGTTCTCTCTACCACTCTTCTTCTTACGGTTCACCTTGGGTGTGTTCTGTCTTATTTTTCATGTTTCAGCTTAAACATAATTTCCTCAAGGAGGCATTTATCATACCATTATAGATTTTAAATATTTTTGCTATATGATCCCATATACTTCTGTCTTGGTAACATTTATTTGACTTGCAATTATTTTTTAGTACCCACCAACCCAAATGGACAGTAGACATCAAGTGGGCAAGAACACACTGCCTGGCACGTGATGGGCACTAAATAATTATTAATTGGTTTAAATTGTGCTTTATAGGCTAAACCTATAAATCACATATATGAGGCCGGAATCTCCACCTACAACTCATATGTGCAAGAAATATAATTTAATTTCTATGATTCAAATTAATTTCTATTTCAAGTCATCATTTTAACAGGCTGGTAGAAATTTTGTCTTGCTCAATTCAGTATCTTCTCCTCTTTTTCTCTAATATTTTCATAAAGCTAAGCTACTGAGATGAAAGCTCGTTTATCCTCAATATCATCTGGCCATTTTTAATTAGTCCATGTAGGTTTCTCTGGAGACTTTGTTTTTCCTGTTCCACAACTCCTTTAAGCCAGGACTCATTCTGCTGCCTTGGTACTGCAAGGGGCACTCCATGCAGCTGCTTCCTGTGAGCCCTGCTGCCTCCGTGGAGTCCGCCCCAGAGGTAAGGCCCGGAGCTCCTGGGCCCTGGGACATCATATACTCATCAGGGATGGTGCTGCCTCTGTCACTCAGCAAGGACAGAGCTTTTCTCTAGGACCCTCCCACGTGCCTCTCATCCCCAACTCTCCAACTCTCCCAACTCTTCTCAACCTTGGGGATTCTTGTTTGCAGAGAGTGTGGAGAGAGTGCAGAAGAGGGAGAGGAAATCTGTATGCTTACTAGTGAACTGTCTCCCATCTTTTGTCTACTCATTTGTTTCTTCTTTTTTATCTTTAGGCCTCTGCTTTTAAAACTCAAAGGCCAGGAAGAAATCCTTTTTTTTTTCCCCTGTAGCCACATTCCTTCCCTGAGTACAAACAGCAGAGCCTAGCTGCTGTTTAAATATGGAGAAAGGACCAAGAGGACAAAAGGAAATGCTGAGAAAGAGGAGAGAGGGTTTGGATGAATACTGATAAATATTGCAAAATTAGTGTTCTGCTTTATATTCATAAGTAAAATCTTGACTCCTGAATGAAATATTCGTGATGAGTTATTAAACGGGAATTTAGCATTATTGGCATACTTTTAATCTGAGAATGTGGTAAAATACAATCACCATGCTATTGTATAGAACATCCCTGGCATGTTCTCAGAGGGAACTGCCATTGGCTGAGGCCCTGGTTGGCCCCAGGTGCCGGTCAAATGCTTCTCAACAACTCTGTGACACAGGCATGAGGATTCCGTTTTTCAAATGAAGAAACTGAGCCAGCGTTAAATAACTTAAGTTCACACAGCTATTAGGTGGCTCAGCAAGAATTTGAAGCTATATATGTATGACTGAGAAATTCATGTGTTCTCACTATTTCTAATTGCCTCTCATAGAATTCTGGACTCACGAGTAGTCTTGGTCTAAGATAGTTTTTTTATTATTTTTCACTTTATTTTATGATTTTTTTAATTCTCCAAATGACTCTCTTATTTTTTAAAAAAGTTAAGATCATCTGACATCCTTAAAATAGATTCATAAGGTATTAGATTGGTTTCCCAGGGCTACTGTATCAAAGTACCACAATCTGTGTGGTTTAAAAGAACAGAAATTTCTTGTCTCACAGTTCTGGAGGCTAGAAGTCTAAAAACAAGGTGTCAGTGGGGCCGAGCTCCCTCTGAAACCCCTAAGGATGAATCCCTCGTTACTTCTTCCTGGCTTCTGGTGGTTTGCTGGCAATCCTTGCCGTTCTTGGCTTGCAGCTGCAACACTTCAATCTCTGCCTCCTTCATCACATCGTGTTCTCCCCTTGTGTGTCTGTGTTTCTGTCTATCTTAAAAGGCACCAAGCATATTGAATTAAGGGCCCCCTCTACTCCTACCTCATCTTAACTGTAAGGTCACATTCGCAGGTACTGGAAGTTAGGAATTCAACATAGCTTTTCGAAGGACACAATCCAACCCATAATAAGCATGTTATGTTCTAAGTGCTTTAAGATTGAATTGTCACAGTTTAAACAGCATAATCACTATTTTATATACAGTGAACTAACACTCGGTCATTAGCATCTCATAAAGTGAGAAGAAAAAAGTATTAGTAAATATCTCAAATTTTTTCATCACCAGCTACCACTTCGGGATTTAGCAGTTTTTTTTTTAAACCTAAGTATGCAGTGTATAAAATGCACAAAATATTTAAAGACTAGTTCGTTATAAATATTACTGAGGCAACATATTTGCAAAGCACTTAGTAGTTTCACAGTGTTTTTTGGATGTGATTTCTCACTTAACTCTCAAAACAATCCTCATATATTTTTGTCCATTTTAAAAATTAAGAAATTGGAATTGAGAGTGTTAAATACTTGTTCAAGACATGGCTTCTAAAGAGGCAGACTTGGGACACGAACCCAGATTTTTTTAGTAAAATTCTGGAGCTCTTGCGGCACATCCTTGTACATTTTAATATTTCATGATGATGATGAAGGTGATGATAATGATGACGGTAACTGCTAATGTTTATTGAACGTTTATTAATTGACAAGGACAGAGCCAAGCACTGCACATACTTCTCTCTCATTGAATCTTTCCAAGAACTCTAAGAGGCAAGTACAACACCAAAGCACGGAGATGGTGAAGGATTAGCCCAAGGCCACGTAACTAGTAAATGCAAAAGCCAAGATGCACACTCAGGTGGTCCTACTCCAGAGCTTGCCTTTTTAGTTATCTACGGCCTAGCTGACCTTGTGAAGCCTTACTGGACAGTCTATTCCAGAGTCCTCGTCACCCGAGTTCTTGTTACACCATTACTAACCAACATGAGAGTGTTTATCAGCACATTACAAACCAATGTCTGACTATCCACATGACTTTAAGCAAGTTACTATCTCCAATGCCAGCTGACTCGTGTAAAAAGGAGATACACTGCAGTGGGGACTGAATTAAATAACATATGTAAATGGCCTAGTACACATCAGCCATATAATAGGCACTCAATTAATTGTATTTACAAATCAGACTGATATGAGAATTTATTGTTTAAAAAGTACTCTGGGGTTGGAGGAGGGGGCAATTCATTTTGACTGGGGAGATCAGAGGTGTTACAGGAAAGGTAACAGCTGGACCTTGAAGAACAAAAAAAATGTTAACAGGTGAGGAAGGGCATGCTATGGTCTGAATATTTACGTACCCCCAAAATTCATATGTTGAAGTCCTAGTGTCTGTTGTGATGGTTTTAGGAAGTGCAGGGCCTTTAAGAAGTGGTTAGGTCATGAGGCAGAGCAAAGGGATCCCTAGCTCCTACTGCCACATGAGGACACAGGGAGATGTCCCGGAAAGAGAGAGGGTCCTCATGAGAATGTGACCATGTTGGCACCTTGCTCTTGGATTTACAGCCTCCGTAACTGTGAGAAATAAATTTCTTTTGTGTATAAGCTACCAGTCTGTGGTATTTTGTTATAGCAGCCGGAACAAACTAAGACAGGACATTCTAGGCAGAGAAACCTACATAAACAAAATAGCAATATCTCAAGCTGCCCCTGCCTAGAAGAACAGGAGTCAGAAGACTGAGACTCCCCTATAGGATTGTGGGAACTGCGACCCCCAAATCCGTGATTTCCACCAGTGTTGCTGAGTAGTTAAAATAAAGCCCATTCCTTCTGCAGCTATCAGCAGTTTGTAATTCTCTATTCACACGTGGGGACCACTGCCAGTTACTCATGCGTCACTTTTACTTTTTACCAATGGCGAGTCACTCTTGTATTGGCAGGAATAGCTGCAGTCACTGCATTGGCTCATCTGAGCCTGAGGTACTTGATCCTTTTCTTCTCTGGGGACTGTCATGCCTTTAGCCTGAAACAGTAGGCCACCACATCTACAAGGGAGATGTGTACGCCCTTGGGTTTGCAGTTGTGGGGCAGGGCAGTTACTTAATTTCCACATCCACTCTGCTGGGCTAAAGTCAGTGGTAACTCATCTCTCTTTGGCCAAGATCCAGTGACCCTGGGACAGCACTCGCTGGTCTAGTCTCCTTGCAATCTTTGGGGTAGGGTAGGGGAGAGAGTAAGAGTCAGGGAAGTTCTCTGCCCAAGTGATCCTAAGATGGCCTCTTCACAAGTCAGCAATTCCAGGATTCTTGCCCCCCCCCATCACCTCTTAGTACCACTGCTAAGTTTCTGCTTCCATGCTCCTGTTCACAATGCTCCCATTATCTAGACTTTTCCTCTTCACTGCCCATGTAAATGCCATCCACTCTTCAAGGTCCACTTCCTAACCTCTGTTGATCTCATAAAACTCCTATGGTACTTGGCATCTGAATTTTATTATTTCAGAAAAAGCAGAGGCCTTTCCAAAAAAATGCCTAAAACTTGATCAGAAAACTGGCCTAAGCATCTGAAAATCTATGTTCTAATTCCAGTTCTATCATTTTATCACTGATTATTACAATCTCAGTCTTCATCTTTTATGAATGGGTTATATACTAGGTATCCTGCCTCAGAGGACTGAAATGAGGCTCATATAAAAATGTATGCAAAAACATTCCTGAAAACTGTAAACCACTATTCAACTGAGGTATTAATGTGGGTAGGTTTTATCTTCCTAACTAGAAAAGTTCTTTGGAGGATAAAGATCATGTCTGTTTTGTATAACCTCCAAAACTCTTCAGAATGTGCTAGAGTCACAGAAGGCATTCAGTATTTGTTGACTAACGAGACACAATATTTTTACTAAAAAAGAGGCCTTTTGGTCAGTTTCAAGAGCTTTACACTCTTAATTTTATTAAATAAGATTTTAATTAAAGTATTCATTCAGTGTTTTAAAGATCCAGTGATTTTTCTGATTTTTGAATGACATTTACAAGCATTGTCTTTTTGTACTCTTCTGCCATCTAAATCTAATTTCATTGTTTTTGCTAGATTTATCTGAAACATCAGCATTTTCCTTTTGAAGTTTCCAATTTCAAAAAACTGATTTTTGAAAAACAAAACTGGAATTCTTCAAAATTTTCACCTTAAAATGAATAGTTTTCCTTTTAAAATATTTTATTTGATGCAAATGTGAAACTCAGGGAAGCACAAATCTCATTTAACGACATGTAGTCAGTCTTTCAATTTATGGTGGGTTTAATATTGACAAAAATGTTATAATTTTAAAACTTTAAGTTAAATCTGATTTTTTCAGAGGCTTGGAGGTTATGTCAACTTTCTATGACCAAACCACCAGTTAAATGACATATTTTTTTAATCTACATATTGTTCTCTAATATATTTAACTCACTCATATAACTCACTTATATGAGAACCACAGCACTCATATAAAATTTTCTTTACTAAATCAGCATTAGTCTGTACCTATAAAAAGGGAAAGGAACACTTAATTATCACTCACAGGGGCAAGCCTGGTGGCATAGTCATTAAGTTCACGCACTCTGCTTTGGCAGCCTGGGGCTCACCCGTTCAGATCCTGGGGACAGACCTATGCACTGCTTATCAAGCCATGCTGTGGGAGGCATCCCATATACAAAATAGAGGAAGATGGGCACAGATGTTAGCTCAGGGCCAGTCTTCCTCAGCAAAAAGAGGAGAATTGGCTTCGGATGTTAGTTCAGGGCTAATTTTCCTCAAAAAAAAATAGCACTTACATTGTGCCAATCACTATGCTTATCACTTTAATTACAGTTAATCTTTATTATTCCTGCCTTCTGTATTTGCAAATATGCCTACTTCTTAAAGTTTATTTGTAACCCCCAAATCAAACCTGGAGTGGTTTTGTGAAGTAGACATACACACACGCGAAGTGGGGAACATTTGAGTTGCTCAAGGATGCACACGTTCCCGGCTGAGGTCTAAGAAGGCCACACTCTGCCTTCCTGTTTCAGGTCTCATGCTGTAAACACATGTCTTTTTTGTGGTCTGCTTAGTTCCATGATTTTCATGTTTTTGTGCTTTTTGTTGCTGAGTTCGCTGTTTAAAATGGCCCCTAAGTGTAGTGCTGAAATGCTGTCCAGTGTTCCTAAGCGCGAGAAGGCCGTGAAGTGCTCCACGGAGAAAACACGTGTTAGATAAGCTTCCTTCAGGCCTGAGTTGTAGTGCTGGCCTTGTATAGTCCTGGCCAATAGTGTTGGCCCTGATTTCACTGTTAATGAATCAACAATATACATGAAATAAGGTGTCCTTAAACAGAAACGTAAATAAAACAAGGTTACGTTTTGATTGGTTGACAAAATGTTGTGATTAGAGGCTCACGGGAACCTCGCCTTTATTCTCCCTGGGAACAACAGTTCAGTAGATGCCAGGTCAGTGTTCCCAGAGACTTTGTAGAACCTAATGACTGAGAAGAATGAGGATCCACTGTACATTTGTTTGTTTTTAATCAACAAAAAAATTAATGAGCTAATTCTTCTCTTAAAACATTAGGGAAAATTTCAAATATGCACATAGACAGAACAGCATAATGAATCCCCAGGTGCCTATGACCCAGTCTCAGCAATTAACAACTCATAGCAAGTCTTGTTTCCTCTTTCTCCTCTCCATAGCCGGGTTGTTTTCAGACAAATCCCAGACATTATATCACTTCATCCATAGCTATTTTATGGGTACATTCTTGTTAACTTTTTTTAAATTATAAGAGTAGAAAATCTGGAAAACAGAAAGTAACAAAGAAGAAAATAACAATATAAATCGATACTGAATTAACATTTTGATTTATTTCTTCTCTTTTTATGCATAGAGTAGATTAAAAGACTGGAACCATACTCATTGGATGCTCCCTTTTTATTTAACATTAACATAGGTTTCCATGTCGTTGAATATTGTTCAAAAAGATAATAAAATATAACTCGATACCTTTAATAAGAGGCATGTCACGTCTTTATAATGTCTGTTTTATCTTTTTGAGAGATGTGACTGGTTGTTTAAAATTAGGCTTTTTACTTTGAGACAATTGTACATTCACATACACTGTAAGAAATAATACAGAAGATACAGTATACTCTTTACCCAGTTTCCCCCCAGTGGAAACATCTTGGCAAACTATACAGTAATATCACAACCAGGATAACGACAGCCATACAGGAAAGACATAGAACTTTCCATCACAGGAGGATCCCTCCTGTTGCCTGTTTATAGCCAAACCCACTTCTTTCTCGCCCTCAACTCTTCCTTAACTCCTGGCAACCACTAATCTGTTCTCTGTTTCTATAATTTTGTCATTTCAAGAATCTTATATAAGTGGAATCACTCAGTATGCAAACTTTTGGGGCTGGCCTTGTTCGTTTAGCATAAGATTTATTCAAGTTGTTGCATACATCAATAGTTTTTTCCTTTTTATTACTGACTAGTCTGCCAGGTGTGGGTGTAGCACAGTTTGTTTAACCATTCATCCTCTGAAGGACTAGGTTGTTTTCAGTTTTTGGCTATTATGAGTAAAGCTGCTACAAAAATTTGTGTACAGGTTTTGGTGTGAACATAAACATGCATTAGTTTCCTCTTGCTGCTCTAACAAATGACCACAAACTTAATTTAAAAATCTCAAATTTATTATCTTACGGTTATGGAGGTCAGAAGTCCAAGTTTCTTCTGCAAGCTCTAGGGGAGAATCTGATCCTTGCCTTTTCTTTCTAGAGTTGGCTGGCATTCCTTGGTTCCTGGCTGCATTAATCCGACCTCTGCTTTCAATATCACAGGATTCTCTGACTCTGGCCCTCCAGCCTCCCTCTTATAAGGTCCCTTATGATTACATTGGGCCCACTTGGATCATCCTAAATAAGCTCTCCATCTCAAGATCATTAACTTAATCAGAACTGCAAAGACCCTTCTGTCATGTAAGGTAACACATTTACAAATTCCGGGAGTTAGCATGTGGACATTCTTGTGGGGCTATTATTTAGCCAACAACAAGTTTTCATTTCTCTGGGATAAGTGCCCAAGAGCTCAGTTTTATAGGAAATTGTCAAGCTGTTCTCCATAGTGGCTGTACTAGTCTACAATCCCACCAGCAATATTTGAGCAATGCAGTTTCTCTACAACCTAGCCAGCATTTGGTCACTTTATTTTAGCAACTCTATAGGTGTGTAGTGGTATCTCATTGTGGTTTTAATTTGCATTTCTCTAATGGCTAAAGATGTTGAACATCTTTTTATGTGCTTATTTGCCATCTGTATATCCTCTTTGGTGAAATATCTGTCCACATCTTATGTGCTTTATTTTTAATGCAAATAACCAGAAGCTCTTCAAAAACTTTTTCACCAGGGCTAATCACAGAATTTACGACTTCTTTGGGTGGATTTTTGGCCTAGATCTTTGAGGAAACTTAAGTTCAGTGGTTCTAAAACTTAGTGTGCCTCAGAATCACCTGTTGGACTTGATGAAACACAGCTTATCAGGACCCACCCCAGAGTTTCTGATTTTATAACTATGGGGTGGGGCCTAGAGAATTTGCATTTCTAACAAACTCCCACCTAGCACTGATGCTCTTATCCCAGGACCACACTAAGATATGCTTTAGGGAAACATTAGGCTTACTTGATGTTTTCTGCTGCCTTTTCTCTGTCATTGTAAATTTCCCTGTATTAAACATGAGAATGAATGAATGAATGAAAAAATTGTTGTGCTCCAAAGTGAAGTGCTGAAAAAAAAAGGATGGGGCCATGTCAAAAGGACACAAAAATTAACCTGATCTCCTAGTGGCCAGAGCTTGGAACAATTTGAGCAACAAAATAAATAATGATAATACTGGATTACATGAATTCCAAATAAGACATGTAGATACTCCAAGAGATGGAGCTTTAATTCTCTTCTCCTTGAGTGTGGATTTGAGGGCTGGATTTCATGACTCACCTCCCAAGAGTGGAGTATGAAAGGTGGAAAACAGTAACTTTGCTGCGGATGCCACCTTAATCAAATGACCAAGATTAACATCACTAGCCATAAGTCATATTGATGTCATGTGCCCCTTGATGTCATACAATGAGAAAGGCACCTCACTTGTGGTATTGTCCTCCACAATCCCTCACCCCAGTCTCGTCGTGAGAAAACATCAGACGAACTCAATTTGAGGTTCATTCTAAAAAATATCTGCCTAGTACTCTTCAAAATTGTCAAGGTCACGAAAGACAAGGAAAGACCAAGAAACTGTCGCAGAATGAAGGAGACAGAAAAACGACATTCATGACAACACTGTGGAAATTCAAATAGTCTGTAGTTAACAGTATTGCATCAATGTCAATCCCCTAGTTTTGATAAATTCACTGTGGTCACGAAAGATGTGAACATTAGGGGAAGCTCAGTGAAAAACACAGAACTCTCTGTACTATCTTTGCAACAGTCCTGTTCATCTATAATTATTTCAAAATAAAGAAGTTTCCTCCTCTCTACCATACACGGAGTTTGGTCCCAACCCTAGACATTCTGATTTGGTTAATACAGTGGGTCCCCAAAATTTGCATTTGTATTAAGTTCCCCAGAGATGATGCTGTCAGAACCCCGGGAAACACTTTGGAAAACATTGGTTTAGGGAAACCTTTAGGCTACTTCATGTTTTCTGCTTTGTCTTCTCATTGTAAATTTCTCTGCAGTAAACACAAGAAAGAAAAAAAAGTTGTTGACTTTTCTGTTTCAAAGCAGGTTTAATTTTTTTTTGTTTAGGCTTTATTCAGTGTCCTCAGCTTTTAATTTTACCTTAAGCATGATATTTAAGTATACCTTACTTTTAAAAAGGCAACAATCAATCTTCAAACTGAATTTTCCAGGCTTGTTTCACTTACTATGTTACTTAAAGATAACAAAAAGCCTTAAAAGTTTGGTTTAAATACGGGCAAAATTCACAGCTAAGTTTAAGTGCTGTTAAGAAAAGAAGCGACTCTGGGTAATTGCTATGCTTACACAGTTTATTACTATTTATCTCTCACTATCTATTGTCCCCTTCTTCCTTAGAAGTAAACTTTCTGATTTTTAGCTGAGCACATGGCCACCCAGAATATATCAGAAGAGGGCACCCAGAATATATCAGAATATATAAGTTTCCTTCAACCAGGTATTTCGTAAGATTGTGTTCTAGTTAGTTAGAGGTAGGTGGAAGTGGGAAATGCAATTTCTACAAAATGTCCTTAAAGGGAAGAGATGTGCCTTTCTTCACCTTGCTTTCTGCTGGTAGGAATGTGATTATGATCGCTGGAAGTTGAGCAGCCATCCTGGACCATGATGGAAGTGTTACTATGAGGATGGTGGGGCTAGAAGGAGCTGGATACCCGACACCCTGACAGCAGCCCAAGCCTTGGACTGACTACCTTCAGACTTCTTCTGTATGAGAGAAAAACAAACCTCTATCTTAAGTTCCCGTTATTTTGGACTTGATATCACCTGCAGCTGAACTTAATTTGAACTGATACAGTAAGTTCAATCAGTTCGATACAATCAGGAGTCATGCATAAGTGCAAGGCCAGTGATTATAGCCGTGCAGAGAGGAAGTTCCCTGGATAAAGGCACCAAGGTGGCCGAAATCCAGCCTGCCCTCTCCTTTCCAAGCTCTGAACAGTGCTGTTCAGGAGGGTGACATACCAGTGGCCCTGTAGAACAGGGAAATTTTGTCTACAATCTAGAGAGAGCAGCATTTTCCAAAATAGCATCTGCATTCTCCTGGAGGCAGTGGAGATGATTTTAGATAGTTCCCAGATATACTTCAAAAAATATATATTATTAAATTAAATAGGTTTGTATATATCAGGGCAGTTAAGCACTCCATCCGGCAAGTTCAGACCTCAATGCTACAAAGGACAATAAGGAAGGAAGGAGTTTGTTGAGGGACAGGAATGAAAGAGAACAGAAACTCACCAGAACATCATGGCATCAAGCAGTATTATATGTGGCGACAGTACAAGCTTTGGAGTCAAACTGCCTATGTTCAAATCCTGGCTCTCACAGTGACTGTTATTTTGGGCATGTTTCTTAACCTCACTGTGTGTCAGATTTTATGATAGCACTTAACACACAAGGATGTTGTAAAGATTTAAATGATTATTACAGTCTCTGACATATAATGAACACTCAATAAATGTAAGCTATTACCACCATTCTGAAAATTTAGCAAAGGAACCAGAAACTAGCCCTGTATAGCAACTGTCTGTTGACAGCTTACTCTGTGCCAGGAATGGTACATATCTGACCTAATTTTATTCATGAGGAAACAAACTAAGGCTTAGAAAGGCTCAGTGGCTTGAGGTTATACAACTAATTCTAGCCCAGCCAGAATTCAAGATTGGTTGGAGTCCAAAGCTAGCTTTTTAACTAAGATAATTAAGGATCAGATATAAGGCCTGCAAGCGTTCACAGGATTCCTCTTGTGTACTCTCAATTTCCCCACTCAAGCACTTTCAAACTAGAAAGGTCTGTGCCTGAGTGGAGGATGGGCAGACCGGCGAGACGAACAGCGACAACTGGAAAAGTGGGAGGAGTCTTGGGAAATAGCCAGAGGGCTCAGCCTGAGCTGAAAACCAGGCTGAGTCCCTGGGAGGTGTGGCAAAACGGAAGAGCAGGGGAGCTGAACAGACGTGACAAGTGCTTCTCGGCCTTTTACAAAAACGGTACTCTCAAGATAAGTTTCAGTTCTACTACTCAGTGCTTCTAAAATCTTGTTACATTGTAAAACCCAAAATTAATCCTATAATTCATCAATTTTATACTTTCTAAATTATCACTTATTTTATGGCTTTAAAATAAAGGATTTGGTTATTTAAATTATTTCTTTATATGGAGACCGCATCACACCTGTTAGGCAAGGAATCTTTGCCTTTACTGCAAAGAAGTTACTTTAACAAACAGTTCAAAACGTTGCAAATTGGCTCTTTTGGTTTTGCCAATTTGCAGAAAAGTAACTGTCAGTTTCTATTGAAACTTCAAACGTTTCTCCTTTTAGGAGTAAAAACGCAACTATGCTTCTCTTTCCTAAGGTAACTTTATTCATTCCTCAAAATCAACAACGTCAGGGTAGGGGAACACAAGTCCATGAACTGGGTGGCAACGTTAGACTCCCGGGGTGACGGGTGAACCGTGACTAATTCTCATCCAGTTCCTGGGGCTCGGAGAGAACGAACACTTGTGGGCGCACCTCTTATTTGCTTCCGCGTGGCGGTGCCCAGAGCTCCAAGGAAACCGCGTTCGCTGCACGTGACGGCTCGCGCGGACGGCCCAGCAACCCTATCCTGAGGGCGCCTGGCTGACTCAACCACCCACGTGGCTCTGGATGGCCTCGGGAGACTCCCGCGGAGGCCGGGCCACCACGGCTGGCCCACCCGGGGCTGGCGCGGCTGCGGCATTCCAACCGGCCAAGGGCCAGTCCAACGCCAGGAAGGCGCCGCCAACCCTGCGCCTTCGGCCCCGCTCTACAATCCCTGGCAGCCGCCACCTCCCGCCCAGGCCCACTTCCTGCCCAGAATGCGACCGAATCTGGGTCCGGTCCGGCTTCCCGCAGCCACCGAGCGGGATAGAAGGAACGCACCGCCGCGACCCGGGCAGTCGGCGCTCGCAAACACGCAGACGCTCTACCTCCTCGGCGCATGCGCCGGGGCCGGCCGCGCGATGCCGTCTCCGGTGACGTGGCGAGGCGGGGGCGGAGCCAAGGTCGGTGGCGGGAGGGTGGGGGAGGGAGAGCGAGGTGAGCACGGACGTCAGAGTGGAGAGCGGAAGGTCAGGGAGGCTCGGAGCGGAAGTGAGACTAAGGCGTCTGTCCGCCATTGTGGACCCGAGAAGCGGAGAGAGAGAGGGGGAAGAGGAGCGTGCAAGCGGAAAAGACGGGCCCCTTCCACCGACTCCTGAGCGCGAGGCCCTCTTCTGGCTTCTCAGCAAGCGGCGGCGGCGGCGGCGGCTGGAACAGTCCCTCGGCCGAGGGCGGCAGCCAACTGCTGTGAGTGCACGGGGAGAGGCCCAGGCGGCGGCGGCGGCGGCGGCAGCAGCAGCAGCTCCTCTCGGGTTGCGGTGAAGAATGTCAGCCACTAGCGTGGATCAGGTGAGGGAGCAGAGGCCTCAGGCTCAGCGAAGGCCTGAGCCCCGGAGCTCCACCCTCGCGCGGGGCTCCGGCTCCTCCCCGCCGCCGCCGCCGCCGGCCCCATAACGGTGCCCCGGGCGCAGGTTGCGGCGCTCCTGCCGCCCGGGCCGGGGCGTGCGCTCTGGCCCCGGAGCCTGCGGCCGAGGCGGGCGCCGCGGGCCGCGCCGGGTGGGGGAAGGACCGCTCGCGGGGCCCCGGGGCGCATCCCGAGGGCGGCGGACGTAGGGCCGAGAGCGGGCGCGCCGGGAGCCGGATCCCGAGCGGCGGGGAGGAGGTTTAAAGCCCGGGGTGGGTGGGAAATCGGTGGCCCTGGAGGAGGCGGTGGGTTTTCCTCCTACGCGGATTGTTTAAAATAACTTGTCGTTGATAACGTCTTTGATTAACACACGTTCCCTCTCTTCTGTTTCTTTTCCCTTTTCGTTACCACGCCTTTCGTCTTGCTACACAGAGACCTAAAGGGCAAGGAAATAAAGGTGAGTTTGGATATTTTTCTCTTATTTCCCAGTGTTGGTTTGCTGTTACTTTTAAAATATGTGAGGGGCTTTTCTTTGTTTTTGCTCCCGTTTCTTTTTAAATGTTTCTTTGAAATGTAAGGTTAGAGAAACGTTCATCACGGTTAAGGCTGCCAAATGCTATCCAAAGGTTCGGTGGTTCCTTCCTTTGAAGCCACTTTTATAGAAACCAAAGTGGTACAAGAAACAGTTTTCTTAGTTGTATTTCAGTTAAGGAGGTGTTGTGATGGAGGTAGTGCCATTTCTTTAATTCTACAGTTTTATCTGTATTACGTAACTACTTGTGCCACAAACATTTCTACTAATGTATGTAAGTAAGTGGACATCTTGTTTGGCATGTCCGGATTATATTGGCACATGCAGCCCACATGGAACACCATGTCACATTAGTGAAAATTGTGCTGTTGATCACTGATTGTATTGAAGTAGGCTGCAGTGAGGCACTAACACGTGAGAGATCAAAACCGAACAGGCATGTCATCTTGCTGTGTAGTCCTGATGGCAAGGTGTGACTCAATCTGGTATTTTAGAAAGGACTGAGAAGGAAATAATTTGTGAGGTTTCTGCCAGGATTATGTGATTTACTTCTTAGTTAAAAAAATATATCTATTACTGAAAGTAAAGCATTTTAAAAAATAAGTGTAATTTGTATTTATTAGTATGGTATGATACAGTCTACTGATTGAAACATTATGACATTAATCATGTGACCTTAGTAAGTATAGAACAATACGTGCTTTCTTGGGACAGGGCCAATTAAATAACATTGCAGCAAATTATATATTTATAACATTTGTAATAGGGCTTGAAATTAGACTAAGTAGAATTATGCTTCCTGTTTTTTTATTTTAGTAGCAAAGTATTACCTAGAAAATAAGATCTACAGTAGCCTTTTAGATGTAAGTTCAGTGTTTATTGGTGCTCTTTATATTCTTAGGTTTTTTTAATTTGCTATTGCAAATTTGAAAGGAATGGGTTCTGTACCACAGCTTAATTAATTTTCTTTGAGTGGTAGTACAATTTATTTGGGAATTTGTACATACCCAGGATATGGCACTGTATTAGGTAACATAAATTTATTGCTTTGTTTTGATGAAAGATATATTTTCTTGGAGTATATAAACATTTAGAAAATTTAATTTTTACAATTTAATTTTTAACTTTTAGTTAAGGTTTTAATTTTAGAATTATGCTCTGTGTTGTAAGCATAAACCTCAGAATTTGATATTGTTGACTTATTTTAAATAAGTTTTAAAAAATTTGTCTGTATATTTAAAAAGAATGATCCATTAATTTCTTTTTGCTAGTCTACCCATTAGGAAGTTTATAGACTTGGAGATATGTGGAATCTGTGGTTATTGCCTAGCATAAATTATTTTATCCTAGATCTGTGGGGAGGTGGCACTTTGCAAGGCTATTTGAAATGCTAAGTGTTTTGTGTTATCTGCTTTAAGGTAAGTATGCAAGTTCTATGAAGTACTTAACTTGTTTGACAAAACAAAATAGAGCATCTACAGCATTGTAAGCCATTAACTATATTACTTTGTTTGACTTATGACATAGTCATTTCACTTAGGTATGTCCTAGTAACATCTTTGATGATAGTAAATAAAAGTTATCTATAAACAATATTGCCTATTGATTATAAATAAATATTTTTTGGTTATCTAAATTTTTTTAATCTATCAGTGTCACCTCTGTTAGATGTATTTAGACACACATGCGAAGTACTTATTTGGATAGTTCTTTATTCCAAGAAATTTTCTTTCTTTCCCCCTTATTGTTCAGTTAATAATATCTTCCATGGATAGAACGTGGACTGGGATCCTAGGAGACCTGTGTTCTAATACTGCCTGTGGCTACTGACATGCCAAGTGAGCTTGGACACGTTGCACCTTTTGGTCAGAATTTCCCCTCTATCTATAAAAGTATTAATGCTAGCCATAAATCCTTTTGTATGCCTTGAGGATTGTTGTAATTACAATTACGGTAATCCGATGGTAGCCATTATATTTGCTGGATTTCTTTTCACCGTCCTCCCCTCATCTATTTTTAAGGTGCAGGAAGACTGTTGACTCAGACCGGGCAGGAGGGAAAAACTCTACTGCCTAAAAGTATTGGTAATCATTTAAGATGCTTTAAAATGGTAGATACTACAAGTGCACAAATACACATAGACATTACTTGTGTTTTTATGCCTCTGTAAGGCAAATTACGAGGAGGAGGCAGCACCTCCAGTGAACTGATATAAGGAGCTGTGTATGTATTTAAGAAAAACTACTCTGCCTTAGCTGACTTGGTTTTCAAGCTAGTAAAATTGTTTTATAATTCTTGTTTACTCTTATGAAGCAGAAAGCAAAGTTATTTTTCTTGAGCTATGGCCTCACTATTCTAAGAATATGAGTATTAAACTTGAATTCAGAACTTATCAAACTTATGAAAAATACGTATTTCTGAAGAGTTAAAGTTTTGAAAGGATAATCCTTTTCAGTTGACTTAATGTAATTTCAGAGGTGGTATATTCCTTTCCTGAATTATCTTCAGTTAACAGTGTTAGCCTAACACCTGGCTTTAGTGTCTGATTTTCTGCTGAGTGTTTTTCTGTATATCCTTAATGACATAAATCCATTAAAGCAGCTGAAATTTGAAAGGAGTTCTGTATCAGTCTCTTTGTAGGGCAAAAATGCTTTTGTAGTATAAATAATAGTTCTAGGTTTACTTGTTTATAAATATGAATTCTTTTTAATTAACAAATTGTCCCTATGTTCAATATTATAATTATCCTTGACCGGGATAGTACTCAAGGGTAGTAGAAGTTTAAGGATAATTAATTGCTTATTGGTCCATAATGCAAAATTGACTTCATTATCACTTTTATTGATTAGCAAGTGGAATTTTTGCTTCCTGGAATAAAAGTGTACTGTTGCTTTTCCCTGCAGGTAGCACACATAGAAGTGTCAGATCCCTTATACCTAGTAGCCTCAGGCCTTGCTGCCTGCTTCCTCCTATCCCTTAAGTTTATAAATAGGCAAATATATGGAAGGGAATTTATCTTTTCCTTCCTCTCCTCCCCATTCTCTTCTGGCGGAAGGACCCATTCATTGTTTGGTACAACTGCAATTTAAAAGACTAAGGTTGAATTTGGCTCTCTTACAGTGTTTCAGAAAAGTAGCGGAAAATGCCTTGTATTTTGGCAATATTCTTTTGTATCCTCTCCCCACCTCCCCTCTGGAAATGATTGCAAAGCACTTTACTGTCATTTTAGGCTTCATTTTAATACTAATCCTCAAAACATTCCTATAAGGAGATAGAGGGTACATGGTATTGTCACTGTTTTTGTAGGTGGGAAAACATGATGCACAGATCTGTTGACTTTCCTAACTTGATGTAGTCAGGACCAGAGCAAAGAATCACCTGGCTCCTAAGGCCCATGTTCTATCTTGATTTGACTCTGCTTCATAGAGCAGAGGAAACAGGCGAAGAATCATGTAAGTCATCTGTTCTTTTTTCCCTGAAGAACTTGTACAGACTATGGAACTGGCTTGGATTTCATTACTATTTACTGGCTTTCAATCTCCAAGACATTAGATTGTCTTTAAGTAATGTTTGAAAACTAAAGTCTTTAAGATAGTTAAATTTCTTAAAGGAAGGTATGCTTCTGAAACTCAAGGGCTAGCTTCTATTCTCATTTCTAATTTAATGCAAATTGCTTGTCAGTATGAGTGAAATACTTTTGGTAAACATTTTTTTGCTTAGAGTGCCATACTCTTTGAATAATCTTTTAGGAGTTTTTAGATGTATTTATGCATCATTTATAAATGACCGTAGACAGTATTTACTTAGTGTATGCGAATATTTTGTTCTTAGTCTCAGCCTCTCAGAATTAGAAAAGAGAAAGGATAGAACAGGAAATGAGTAAGAATAGCAGTATAATATCTATTTAGATGAATTTTAAGTAGGCACTTTTTTTTTTTTTTTTTGCTGTATTAGCAGTATGGACTAACTTCCTGAGAATCTTAATGAATGTGAGAAATAGTTGTAATTTTGAAATGGGTACCTGTTTCAGATACTGACTAATATATACTAGTGTAATAGTACAATAGTGTGAAGAATTTTTTTTCAAGAGGTAATAAACTGTGCGTAACTACCTTTGATAAAGGAGGGGTAAAGGAGAACAGGTATGTCAGAATCTCTTGGACTGAAATGATTATTAGCCCACCAGAAATAACCTAAAGGCGCCCTCCTCTTTATTTTCCTCTCTAGTGGCTGTTACGTATTTAAATTCTAGGGAGCGCATTTAGCTCAGGCCTGATTCTGATGCAGTCCTTCTACAGTTAACCACCTCAGGGGAGCCAGGATCAAGGTGACATTGAGGTTGCTCTTGTAGTCTTTGAGGGGCAGTGTAGTATCATAAGAGGTCTACTTTGACGGCTTCACAGAGTAGCATCGTTTCTTTGATCATTGCTACTCAGCGGGTGGATTTCACCTGTCTTTGCTTCCATGCCACTGTCAACTCATAGTATTTTAGGTGATGTTGGGAAAATTAGGGAAAATAAAAATGTTGTGATATTATAGAAGAACACACAACTTAAATCCATTGCCCCAAACCTAATTTATACTTTGTGACGCTGTATTTTTAAGCAATAAATCTTGCAGATTTTGAGGGATTTTTTGTTTCTAAGAGATTAGTCAACATGCATCAGAAACTTTGTTTTTTCATCTCACGTATTTCAGAAGTAGTATAAACAGTGTGTTTACATAGTGCTAGCACATCAAGTTTTAGTCTTGTAAAATTTCTGTTTATGTGGTCTAGAGTAATTTTTGGTCCTGTTTGGATCTTGTAATATTTTATGTAGTACTGTCATTGAATACTCAGATGAGCTGAGGTAGGTACTATTAATAACCTCCTTGAGCAGAGAAGTGGAGTTAGAGAGACTTAGTCGCTAACTAGAGATCACCCAGCTTCTCACTGTTGGACTTGGGATTCAAACCCAGGACATTCTTACCTTAAGTCTCTGTTCAGAAGCACTCTGAGACATTGTCCAGAGAAGAGCAACTTTATAGAGCATTTATAAAAATCATCTCTGAACAAATAGGGTGTTTATAAATTATTCTGTTTTTCTCGTGTGTCGCAAGAGTAATCATGGTTATTTTTAGTATTTGTACTTTCATGTGAAAGTTCATAGTTTTTTGCTTTAGAATTAGGCCCTTTTTATTTAGATCTTTCATAATTATTCGTAGTGATATTTCTTCAAGTGAATTTTAGTCACTTTCTTTAACCAGAGGCGTTTATTTACTGTAACTTTAGTTACCAAAGTTATTTTCTTCTTTATTTACCTTTATTGAACTAATTAATATAGGCATTTAACAAAGGTAGAGAACATTCAGAAGTCTATTGTCTGCAATAATGTTTGAAGTGATTATTTTAGATTTAAATACAGCACTAATGAACCTTCCACCGTTTTAATTTAACTATTTGCTTACTAGAGTGTTGAAATTGGGCTATTTATGTTATGTTATTGGTAATTGGAAGGGTATATATAGTTAGTGTTTATGTAGTCTTGGCCTGATAATATACAAGATTTGTAAGTTTTGGGTGGCACATAAGTATTAATATTCCAAATTAAGTTAATCCTTAAGAGGATTTTTAAATGAAGAGAGCAAAGAACTTAGGATTTAACTTTCTCTGAGTTGGTTTGAAAAATATTGAAAATGTTACATTGTTCTGTGAGTTTCATAAAGATAATTACAACACATCTAATGCAAACGTATTTTTTAGTTTCAGTACAAAACGGTTCGATTCATCAAAAAGATGCTGTAAATGATGATGATTTTGAGCCATACTTAAGTAGCCAGACAAATCAGGTAAGTCTGACAGTCCAATATTTAGGAAATCAAACTTTTATTAGCAATAATTGACTTTCCAAATAGGTATTTTAATTGAATGAGTCTAACCATAACATGGATTAATCTAGCCTGTCTGCATAATAGTGAATAGCAGTTGCAGGTTTATGGCACTGGAGAGTTCTTTAGAAATTATAGATGCCTGAAACTAGATTATGAAATATACAGATTTGGAGATGAACATTATTTGTATATGTTATGGTTCTTTCTTTTGAATATTGAAAGAATTTAACCTTTTAAGGTCACTGCCACATCTTCATAGCCAAAGCAAATTACAAGGTTTAGTTAGCTAGAAATTTGTGGGGAGGACTAGTTTGTGCCTAAAATTTTTGATGAAATGTCTTTTCTTCTTTATTTGGCATTCCAATTTGAATTTCAGTGATAATTAAAGTTTTAATATGGCCTGGTAACATAGAGAATAGAATTAAAGACTTTATAAACATGCTTGTATATTGCAAGCATGGAGAGTTTCATCACATCAAATACTGGTGGCTTTTGAGGTTCTTTTGTGTTTAGATTTTTCACAAATAATTTTGTGAATTTGTATACAGGAGTAATTTAGATTTAAACATTGAAAAAGAAAAAACAGTGCAACTCTTTGGTCTCTATACATTTCTGCATCCATTTCTGTTAATAAAAATGGCACTACTAGAAATAAATTTTAAAAACTTTCCTTAACCCGTTTCTTTAGAGAGAATGTCGTGGAATGAAACTGCTTTTATTGTTTTGCTTAAAAAAAGTTATATGAAAAATGTACCTTGAAATCTTAACCTCTAGTTTTTTTAAACTATAAAAAAATAAAGAACCAAATGATACTACAGAACTTGACAGTTGTACAGAAAATTTGAATAAAAAGTAGTTTCCAATTTGTGGAAGGTAGGATTATTTTTAGGACTGTGGAGACCCCTGGTTATTACCTTCAACTTGATCTACCTCTTGGTCATTTCTCTGTGACCACCCCCTCTCTCTGTTGGTCTACATCCCCAGCTTATGTTGGGAGGGAATAAATAAATGAGAAAGAATAAAAACAAGTGATCTAATCTATAAAAGTTCAGCTACTCTTAAAAAAGAATGAAAAACTTAATTTCATGCTGATAGAACCTAACGTTTTGATCTCAATAACAAATTAACTTTCCACCTAAAGGTTGTGAAAACATATATCACTGGAAAGTAGGGGAAGATCATTTGTTGTGAAATGTGTTGCAAGTTTTAAAAGAAATAGTCAGTGTTCTATTTGGGCCCGTATGGTAATCTCAGTTAATATTCCTTGTGGCAGTTTCCCAACTTTTTTCAGAAATTCTGTTATTTTGAGGTATAGTAGATATTTCCCCAAAAAGGTCTCCATGATCAGATAGGTTTGGGAAGTTTATTTGCTCTAAATAATTGATTTGATTTTTGCTACTTGATTTCATACTTTATAATGTAAAATGAACTTGTAAGATGGGGATATAGGATGAAGATCCTTTCACTTATGTTTTCAAGGAATTGTAGTGTCATGTAAATGTTTGAGCGTTAACTACCTGTATGAGAATTCATTTGTCACAGAGGCTTCCAAGATTGTTGTTTTGGCATTCCACAGAGGTGCCCATATCTGCCTAGGAGAGGCTAGAGCAGGGTACCCTGGATCCCACCCAGGTGGCCACCAGTGTTGCTCTGCTTTTTATCTGTTTTGTATATTGGACTTCTGCATAAGATTTCGCTTGTAAAAAAACTTTAAAGGTATTGGAAAAACATTACTTTTCAAGAATATAGAGGCATTTACCTCAGTGAACTCAGTTTTTAAATTGTATCATAAAAGTTATGTTGGGGCAAAAACATCTATAAAAGATTTTTTTTTATGTGATGTTTTAAGTGGAAGATCTTATGCTTTTCTTAATTAAATCATTATTTTAATTTGTGATATTCGAATCAATATATTCCTGTGCTACTTAAGGAGAAATTTTAAAATTTGATATGGTAAGGCTGTATCTTACCGTTACCATGCCAGTGCTAATGAATAGTTTTTCAGCAATTATCTATCTATACTACTAAAAATAATCATCTGTAATGAGGACACATATTTGCCTTTTAAAGAGTACTACTAACACTGTAGACTATGGAAAACTCTGTTTATTCGAGAGAAAAATTGAAAGTTATCTGAAATCTTAAAAGTAAGTTGTATAAGAATTTGTTACTCATAATTGCCTAGCTAAAATAGAAAATTAAAAAAAAATTGACCTTTTAATGTAGATGAGTGAAAACTGGACTTAATTGGTGAAATATCTCAAGTAATTATTTGCAGATTTAAAGTTATGCAAGTATTTATAGTTCCTTGGACTTGCCTAATTGAAATAATTCTTTAATTAAAAAATTTTCAACTAAATACACAATGTTTTTAAAATTAAACCTGTTCATCTGATTTTCAAATTATAAAAAACAAAAATCAGTCTTTTGTTTGGGAAGATGTTTGATGTTTTTGGCTATTGATCTAAATTGTTTTGTATACTTAGATTTAATTTAGATCAAACCGAAGGATACTTTAAAACAGGTTGTTGGCCTTTGCTTCTGTGGCAGCATATTTCTTTTATAGTGCTCAGTTTCTGGGGGAATAGTTTTTATAGCGATTTAAAAGTAAATATCTGTCTTTCAGGTCTTAAAATCCTCTATAGTTCCTCAGAATAATCTGATGATTAAGTTGATTGGAAAATTCAGATTTAATTGACACTGTTAAAGATGCCATGTGGTTTGCGCATATAAATTTGAAAGAATGAATTGGAAAAATGGTTTGTTTATCTGCTTGTACATGTGGGGAGATAAATTCATAGCCATGTTTAACAGAGAAGAAGTATAGAGAACTAAGAAAGTAAAGTAATATTTTGAGTTTCGTTATTTTCTGTCCCTGCCATCACTGCCTTTAGTTAAGTTTTTCATTCTCTCCCCCTTATGGAATGATATCCTAACCGGTAATTCTGTATTGCCACTTAGCAGTCTTAAAGTCCAAGTCTGATTATACTGTTGTCATGTTAAAGAACTGCCACAGCTTCACAACAGTGGATACCCTTATTATATTGAATACCCTTAAAATGGCTCCACTTCCCTCCCTGCGTCATCTTTGATCAAATTTTTCCCTCGTACTTGCTCAGGGAAATAGAACTTATTATTTTCTGAAAATATAAATATTTTCTTAGTATTTTCTTTTATGTCTTCCCCACTAGACCTGTGAAGTGAAATGCTGCAGGTCAGAGACCATGTTCATCTTCTTGTCTCCAGTGACTGACACCATGTCTGGGACATAGTAGTCATTCATTATGTATTTGATGAATGAATGAATTAGATTATCTGCTAGAATTAGGGAATGAAGAAGTATGGTTGATGAAATATTCAAGTTGAGTATGATGTATAACATGTTTTTCTTATGACATCCTTATGGTTAGATATGCGTGGATTATATTTTTTGAAAAGTACAATAATATTTTAAAAACTTAGAAGAAAATACATAGAAGCATTAAAAGTATACTAAACCTCACTTAATTTTTTGATGTTAATTCAGAAGTCAGTTCGAGTTTGAAGTACCTCTCAGGTTTTTAATGGAAAGCAGTTTTTCATTTTTCTCTGTGCAGAAGTGCTGTTAATGGTGAATAATGCCTTAAACTTTTTTTAATTGAACTTCTAAGACATTGTACAATGTTCTTTCTTGGAAGTTTGGATACTTACAAAGTAAAAATGGATATTAAGTTACTATAAATAAAAGACTGTCAGTTATAATGGGTTGTATTAAAATGTCCTCAGGTCAGAATGAAGTTTTTCTACTGTTGTTCAAGTTTTCTTTGAGATGATAGAAAAATAATTGACCTACATAAAAAGGCTAAGGAATAATGATTATAAATGATTTTGAAATTCTAAGGAAGAACTTTTAGTCTGTCCTATATTTTAGTTTCCAAATTAGAAAAAAAAAAACTAAAGGCTTAACTCCTATGCTTTACTTCCATAAGCATTTTTCAATTAACAAAGTAGATTTAAAAAAATTTTTTAAACTGATTAGAGCAGCAAGTATTATCCCCATTTTACCAACGAAGAAACAGAGTTAGAGATAGTAAGTGATCTGATGAGATGCCTGACATACAAAGTGGAAGAGTAAAGAATTGAGCCCATATTTTTGACTACTACATCACCCTCTGACTTTATACTCTTAAGATCTGGACTAAGGTTGTAATTATACCTTGTGCTTTGTGATTAATTTACGTTTTAAAGAGGCAGGTTAAGTTGTATTAATAAATATGACTTGTTGATTGAATAATGTGTCCTAGGCACTGTATCCGTATTTCCTTTTAACAGATGAGGAAACTATAGAGTTTAAGTAACCTTGATACTTTCACATAACTGATAGTACCTGGGCTGGGATTACAATTTAGATACTTCTTGGCGTCACTTCAACCTTGTATTAAATGGCCTCTCCAGGTTGTGTTTCTAAGTTTATGCTTTGGGTAAAGGGTCTGTGGATCTGTTCTTACATATTTAATTATATCCATTAATTATATCATTTTATATTTACATACTCTTGTTATTTTTCCCTTTCCAGTTAGTTCTTGAGAGAAATATCAAACATTTCACATCACTTTGTTTAAAGGTTGTACATCTTTGAAGAACATAGTAAAATTTCATTATTACTGACTAACTTCCCGATTATGAATCATTCGGACATAAATTGTTAAGTTGATTATGTCTCATTATAACCAGGTTTAAAGTAAAAGGTGAAAGTAACTTTTGAGTTATTATTTTCCATCATCAGTAAGTGGAAATTTTTTTCCTCTTCACTACCTAAGTACATTCCTCTAATTGATATTTCATTTACTTAGCAATTAAAGATTTATCTTAAATTTAGCAAAGCATATTTTATAGTATTTCCAGTTACAGTCGAAGCTCTACTGTTGACCATATCTTACTTTTAAACTTTGAAGAGTTTCCTGCAACTTTGTTCTTACTAGAACCCAAACTGAAGTCTGCCATTTGAAAGGAGACTGCTTAAGTTACTTTCATAGAGCTAAGGAAGAAACATCTTGAAATTCAGCTGAAACTGCTGAAAGAATTGGGAAATAAATGGTTAGCATTGTTTGACCAGCTGGAGAAAGCAGGCCACTTATCCAGTATGCTCAGGGTGGTAGTAACACCGTGGCAGCTTTAGTAAGTGCGTCTCTGCTTATTAGCTAGAGCTGTCTGTCGGATAGGCAGTTGTGACTAATGGAACACCTTTTAAGGTAAACTTCTTATTTTGACAAAATCACCAATTTAGGGGTGAAGTAGTAAAAATCATAATTTAAAAAAATAATTGAAAAGATGTATAATAAAAGTCTCCACATCCAAAACAGTTTGGGCCTATTGCAGCCCCAGAGGTGACAGAATCGGCAAAAATTTGTTCCCCACTAATTTAATAGTATAGGTTGGGGGCTTTCTTTTTTTTAAAATTGGTATGGCATAGATAATCAGTTAAAACAGTGTTGACAAACTGTAGGCCAGGGACTAAATCTAGTCGATGCCCTGTTTTCTTTGAGAAAACCCTTGAGCCTTCAGCATTTATTTTTTTTTTTTAAGATTGGCACCTGAGCCAACAACTGTTGCCAGTGTTCTTTTTTTTTGTTTCTTGCTTTATTTTCCCAAAGCCCCCATACATATCTTAGTTGCAGGTCTTTCTAGTTGTGGGATGTGGGACGCTGCCTCAACGTGGCCTGACAAGCGGTGCCATGTCTGCACCCAGGATCCAAACCCTGGGCCGCCGCAGCGGAGTGCGCCAACTTAACCACTCAGCCACGGAGCCAGCCCTTAGCCTTCAGCATTTTAAAGGGTTGTTTAAAAAAAAAAAAAAAAAAAAAGATGACTATGTGACAGGGACCAATGACTGTATTTGGCTTGGAAAACTCTTTAGTTTGCTGACCCTTGAACTGTATTATGGGTATAGCCAAGTTAGAAACTTGATGTGTAACTGTTGTATAAAGCATTTGTGATGGTGAAATAAGAATATTCACCATAACTTATAAGTGTAATTTTACAAACACTTTATTACGAAGAATGAACTTAAAACTTTCTACTTGGTCTGCTTTTACACTCCCACATCCAGGTAAGGACTTACTGAGTCTGGATTTCAGTGCCAGCCTTCTAAATTAAAACTTTGCAACTTCTTATCTCCATGTTTAGCTCAGCTTTTCTACTCTTTCCCCATGTAGAATTGTTTACTTTCTATGTTAATGTGTCTTTTTAACTGTAGATTTTCTTTTAGAATGAGTATCTTATCAGTTTTTGTTTTGGTTTTTTTTTTTTTTTTACAGTGTAGGCATTCTGTCAGTCTTTGGTTAAAATAAGTAATAAAGTATTAAAAAATACCTTTAGTAACTATTTAAACTAAAAAAGGACAGTCTTTAAAGTCTTTTTAATCAATTATATGTGTTCATTTATACTGGCTGAACTTCTGTTCACTTTCTTTAAGTTTTTTAGAGTCTTGCAGTGACTTCCTTGTCAGTATGAAACACTAGGAGTACTTCTGTTTTTCACTAATGAATTAGTGGCTGAATTACGTGTGTGTGTGTGAGAAAGAGAGAGAGATCTTCATGGATAGTAAAGTTTACTCATTAATTTCTTCCAAGAATTTTGTCTTTGAAAACCATTGTTTGTGATTTGAGCTTCCCTCAGGCTTCTCTTGTATTTGTATTTAAATACAGCCCTGAGTATTTCTAATGTCAGTTTCTGTAATGATGCCACTACTGTGGTCGTTCAAAAGATGCTCTTCATTTCCTTCATACTAATCTTGTGAGCATCCTTTGAATATATTTTCAAATACAGTTAATAATTATCCATTGTAGTAAAGAAAGTGTTCAACTAAATTAGTAAATAGTAACACAGTTACTATTTCATTCCAGTTTTGAATATGGTAAAATATATTTAATATGAAGTGTATTTAAAAAGTCATTTTTTTCACTAAATAGTACTGAGAAGACAATTGTTTTTTGTTTTTAAGTTCAAGCTTTACTGGAAATACTCAGTAAATCTGTGTCATAATTATTAATTTAAATGCAACCTCTTTGTTTTTCTTATTTTCATTTTAGTTATATCAGAATCATTTCAAAAGACAAAATATTAAACTAACTTTCTCACAGACAGTGGACAGTTGTAACAGTTGTGAGATGTGTCACGAGTAACTTAACAGTAACAATAAAGCATCTCAGTTTTCTTTCTTTCATTTTTTTCCTGAGGAAGATTAGCCCTGAGCTAACAGCTGCTGCCAGTCCTCCTCTTTTTGCTGAGGAAGACTGGCCCTGAGCTAACATCCATGCGCATCTTCCTCTACTTTATATGTGGAACGCCTGCCACAGTGTGGCTTGCCAAGCACTGCCAGGTGCCATCCTGCACCCGGGATCCTAACCAGTGAACCCCGGCCTGCCGAAGCAGAACATGGGCACTTAACTGCTGCACCACCGGGCTGGCCCCAAAGCATCTCAGTTTTCAATGATAGGCATTTAAAAAATAATTTAAAATGAGTTAAGGTAGTATCTATGATGTTAGTCACAGATTTGTAGTGATATACTTTCTGAGTGGGAAAGCAGTGGCAGAAAAGTTCCAAGAGATTAACAGCAAAAAAAATGGGTTAAACACTGTTTCAGAGAACTTAGAATAATAATGTCTATATAAATTGTGAATAATCAGCCTTCAAAATAGTATTGACCCTTGCAAAGGGAGTACTAGTTGTTCTGTTGAGATACTAGCTTAATTTTTTCACCTTGCTTAATTCTACAACTTCTAAAGCTCTCCCTGAGGCTTTAAAAATCACACCTAAATCAAAGAGTAAAAATTTATTATCAGGCCTGTTTTTGGCATATGAAATCCATTTTCAAAAGAAATCCTTAAAATATTTTTAACATTGGCTAGTAACAAATTTGACTGTTTTTTTTTCTTTAATAGAATTTTTTTGTCCTGATTTTCTGCAGATCACTAAATGATTAGTTAATATTATTAAAAGTAAAATTTGATTTAATTGCAGTAATTTTGGAAAAAAATTACCAGAACTCACTATTTCTAAGTTAAAATTCTGATCAGGAAAGTGTTAAGTTTATTGCATAAAATTTAGAAGTAGAGCACAAAGAAAATAGACATCTGTTATCCTACCGCTAACAAACCATAGTAAGGTTTGCTTTTTCAAAATGAGCAAGGCAAAGCAAAAGAAGAAACAAATTTGAATCATGCTATAGGTGTAATCTTGAATCTTTTCTTTTTCTTCTTAGAATGTGAACATTTCTCTATTTTATTTTTTCTTTATGAAAGTACAAAATTTAATTGCTGAACTGGATTTCATCATATAAGATATGCTATAATTTAATTCCTCTATTATTTGGTATAGCTTCCAGCTTGTTTAATCTTTGCATGTAAATTTTTGGATACATCACTTACTTAAAATAAAGCTGGCTGTAAATGATCATTTTGTGTCTGCAAAGCTTATAAATGAGACTTTTATAGAAATTACAGTATTTTTAAATTGTGCCAGAGGATCTGGCTGTTGAAAGAAAGAATCCGCATTCCCCTCCCCCCCAAAAAACCTGCAATTTTATAAAAACTATTTTAAAATAAAACTAATCATCAGCAAATTTTTCTGGTGATAAAACTGGATTTGACGTTTTGTGTTTATCTGGAACCAGGTGCATATGTTTTCCATTTATGTAAAACTATTTGATTTTAATCTTTCAGATGTCTTCTTTTCCTCTACTCTTCAAAGGACATTTCACTCCTGATTACCATCTTTTGTTTTCCAGAGTAACAGCTATCCACCAATGTCAGATCCATACATGCCTAGTTACTATGCTCCATCCATTGGATTTCCGTATTCTCTTGGGGAAGCAGCATGGTCCACGGCTGGAGACCAACCTATGCCATATCTGACAACTTATGGACAAATGAGTAATGGAGAACATCATTATATACCAGATGGTGTGTTTAGTCAACCTGGGGCATTAGGAAATACCCCTCCATTTCTTGGTCAACATGGATTTAACTTTTTTCCTGGTAATGCTGATTTCTCTACATGGGGGACAAGTGGATCTCAGGGACAATCAACACAAAGTTCTGCTTATAGTAGCAGTTATGGCTATCCACCTAGTTCTCTTGGGAGAGCTATTACTGATGGACAGGCTGGATTTGGCAATGATACTTTAAGTAAGGTGCCTGGCATAAGCAGTATTGAGCAAGGCATGACTGGACTGAAAATTGGTGGTGACCTGACAGCTGCAGTGACAAAAACTGTAGGTACAGCCTTGAGCAGCAGTGGTATGACTAGCATTGCAGCCAATAGTGTGCCCCCAGTTAGCAGTGCAGCGCCTAAACCAACCTCCTGGGCTGCCATTGCCAGAAAGCCTGCCAAACCTCAGCCGAAACTTAAACCCAAGGGCAATGTGGGAATTGGGGGTTCTGCTGTGCCACCACCTCCTATAAAACACAATATGAATATTGGAACTTGGGATGAAAAGGGGTCAGTGGTAAAGGCTCCACCAACCCAACCAGTTCTGCCTCCTCAGACTATAATCCAGCAGCCTCAGCCATTAATTCAACCACCACCATTGGTGCAAAGCCAACTGCCTCAACAGCAGCCTCAGCCACCACAACCACAGCAGCAACAAGGACCTCAGCCACAGGCTCAGCCTCACCAAGTGCAGCCCCAACAGCAACAGCTGCAGAATCGCTGGGTCGCTCCTCGGAATAGGGGAGCTGGCTTCAACCAGAACAATGGAGCGGGCGGTGAAAACTTTGGTTTAGGTGTTGTTCCTGTCAGTGCTTCACCTTCTAGTGTAGAAGTGCATCCAGTGCTTGAAAAGCTAAAGGCCATAAACAACTATAATCCCAAAGACTTTGACTGGAACCTGAAGAATGGACGTGTGTTTATAATTAAAAGCTATTCTGAGGATGACATACACCGTTCCATTAAGTACTCTATCTGGTGTAGTACTGAGCATGGTAATAAGCGTTTGGATGCAGCTTACCGTTCCCTGAATGGGAAAGGCCCACTCTATTTACTCTTCAGTGTGAATGGCAGTGGACATTTTTGTGGAGTGGCTGAAATGAAGTCTGTTGTGGACTATAACGCATACGCTGGTGTCTGGTCTCAGGATAAGTGGAAGGGCAAATTTGAAGTTAAATGGATCTTTGTCAAAGATGTTCCCAATAACCAATTGCGGCATATTCGCTTAGAAAATAATGACAACAAACCAGTTACCAATTCAAGGGACACTCAAGAGGTACCCCTAGAAAAAGCTAAGCAAGTGCTTAAAATAATTGCTACTTTCAAGCATACCACCTCAATCTTTGATGACTTTGCACATTATGAAAAGCGTCAAGAAGAGGAGGAAGCCATGCGTAGGGTAAGAGTACAGTAATTTTTGTGTGTAGGGTTTTTTTATTGGGGTGGTATGCATGGATGGGTATTCCTTAATGCCTTTGAATGTTGTGTTCTGAGTTTAAGAACTTTACTCTGAAGGAAAGCAATCATTTCACTTAAGAAAGAAGTCTACAAATACCCTTAAAGGCCTCTGATGCCGTATTCCAATCTTTACTCTTTCTTTCCCAAGGGTGAGTAACCCTTACTCTGAGTTTGCTTCCTGCCTATTGTTCATACTCCTCAGGTGATAAAGGTCATTGATTCATGTTCATCAGAGTTCAGTAAGTTTTGTGTTTATAATTAAGCAGACTTAGGAACTGGCAGGGACTCTAATCACTAATCATAAACATTAATTTTATGGGAAAATGTGTTTGGAGTTTGAAACCAATAGCTTTTAAATAAATATTTGAATATTATCCATTTTGTATTTATCAGAAGTAAAATAGATTTTTTTCTTTCAAACTCCTGGAGCATTTTTATAATTTGTGCACTTAATGCATTTGTATACAATATAGTAAGGATTTGACCTGAGGGCAGCCGCTCAGAGTTGGGAAGGCACGGATGTTTGGTTTAATTTCAGCAGCATTTGATCACTAATCCTGTTACTTACCCTCTCTGAGACTCTCAGGGAGATTTCCCCTGAAGTTACACGCTGTGCTTGCAGCATACTGGCCAGAATTCGATCACAGGGCACATAGAGCAGTACAGGCTGGGGAATGTTTTCCTTTCTAAACTACAAAAGAAAATTAGGGTCTTGGTTTTAGGAGGACAAGAGAGAACGGATGGTGTAGGCAACTAGCAGAGTTTTCCATGGAGAGTACATTTAAATTTCTTTTCAGGTGAAGCAGGAATAAAGTTAGAACCTTCTACAATAAGTTGTGTTGTTTGCAATGGAAAACTCTTATGTAGAAGTTAAGATAAAGTAGGAACTTAACTCTATTTAAAGCGTCAGTGATTGTTTCTGTGAGTGAAGTTAGATATCTTGTGGCTTCTTGGTCTGTGCAGAAGAGGGAACTTTTGAACTAACATTCCTCACTGGTGAATAATGTTGAAGTAATGATCCTAGAGCAGTAGTTTCCAAACCTTAGGGCACATAAATATCAATTGAAGTATTTCTTAATGCAGATTCTCGAGACCCACCCCAGAAAAATCTGATATATTTGATAAGGGACCTGGTGGCATACATTTTAACAAGCACCTCAGGTGATTCAGGTGCTAGTGATTGCTGTACTGAATTGTTAGACTTTGCTTTGGAATAATACAGATGACTATTTAAGGCTCTGCTCAACCTTGTGAATGAATTGCTGAGTATAATTGAGCTTTCTCCCATTTAAATGTGAGAAGTAAGGGAAAAAGGAGGATCAAAAGTAGCTTCTGAATTTTTGAACTCCGCAGTTGAGTAAGTGGGTATATGGTAACTGACATTACAAATAGAGGGTCAGGAGAAATGATTTGGGGTATGAAAAGTAGGATGCAGGTGAAAATTTCATTTTTAGGATGTGCCGATTTTAAGATGCCTTTGGGAAAGACAGTGAAATCTTTTGGATGAGGCAGGATGTAGGAGTTAAAGGTTAGGGAGCTTTTTGTTCTAAATAGTTGATTCCATGGAAGTGGGATGAGATTACTCAGGGAGAAAAGATGAGTGGCAAGGAAATATATATCAGCTTTTCTTTGTCCCACTCACGTTTGTTTGTCTTCCCATATTTCTTCCCTATGCACTCTGAAAATTTAGTCCCGGTTTTATTTCTTTTATTATATAATTGTCTCGAGTTATTTACAACAGTTACATATTGTTTTGTAATCATATTTATACAGTGATTTAAACTTCATAATTTTTAAATTTTACATTTAAATTGCTTTATGGTTTACTACCAGTCTTTTTATAATGTCTAACTCATCTTTGACATGTTTACTTTGAATCTTATTTAACTTATTTTGTTATTTTTTTAGGAAGAGTAATTTGGTAATGTATCTGTTAAGCCCTTATACAAGAAATGCTTTTCTTTGGCCATGATGTGTGAATAACAGTTCGCCTAGAGGATTCTTGGGTCACAGTCTTTTCATTTAGGGCTCTGCTTTATAGTTTTATCTTTATTTTATATTATTTATAGTTCTATGTTATGGAGAAGTCTGAGACCAGCCTAAATTTTCTTCTTTGCAAATAGCTATTTCTGTCTCTGCACAAAAGATTTTTCTTTATTCTTGCAGTATGAACATGTGTGGAATGTGTACAGTATGGGTCTCTAGTATAATTTTCCTTAACCCTTTGTCTATAGGCCAAGTTTTCTTTTTTTTTTCCTAGTAATGTCTAAAAATATGTTGAATCTTTGTCCCTGAGTGCCATTGGTTCTTATCTTTATTATTTTTCTCTGCATTTGGAGAACTTTTCAAATTTGAATTCTCTGTTATTCATTGGATTTGGCTTGTGTTGATTCTGTGATTTGTGAGGTTTTGAATTCTTCAGGGACAGTATTAGTTTGCTTACATTATCACATCTAGCTCCCCTTTCCATCTGTTGATTGTTTTCTTACCTAAATCCCTTGACCCAGTCCATGTTGATTTTGAGTACAAAGATGACTGTTTAAAACCTATTTTTGCTTCATGTAATTATCATTTTTAGAAACTACTTCATCTTCCATATCCTTCTTAATGTGTTTTCTTCTCTTAATTTACATACAGTAAATTTGTAAATTCCCTTTTGCTGTCTCTGTAGTTCAAGTGCCCCGCTCTGTCTTCCCCTAATTCAGTGATCTGTTCTCTGTCTCTGTGAGGCATTTTTCATAATGTTACATAAATGAAATTACACAGTATTTAATCTTTTTAAGACTAACTTCTTTTCTCAGCATGATATCTTTGCAATTTATCTGTGTTGTTTTGTGTATCACTTTTTTATTCCTTTTAATTACTAAGTACCTTTCTCTTCTTTGGATATGCCACCGTTTGTTTATCCATTCATCCATTGAAGGACGTCTGGGTTGTTTCCACTTTTTGGAGTGTGTAAATAAACTCCTATAAATATTCTGTACATATACTTTTTAAAAGTTAAAAAGTCATACAGTAAATTCACTTTTTTGGATGTACAGTTCTGTGAATTTTAACACATTTGTAGACTTGTGTAACCAGCATGACAGTCAGGATACAGACTAGTTCCATCATCCCCTGAAAACTATCTTGGACTATCTGTTTATATTTACATCCTTCCGCCGAGTCTAACCTCTGGCAGCTATGATCTGGACTCATTATAATTGTGTTAGTGTCCTTTTTTGTGAAAAAATAGTTTGACTCATTTTGGCTTTTTTTCTCTGTCATCACTGAACTAGGAAGAGGATCATCTACATCAGGTGTTTCCTCCAAAATAGTTTTTTTTTTTTAAGGCTTTCCTTTAATGCTTATTGTTAGTTGCATATTCTCTTCCCATTGCAAATGTGGAGATGGAAGAGTCATAATGTAAGTTGATTTTACCAGTTAAATGATTGATCACCATGTGAAGAGTAAGAAGAGAGAATCAGTACAATGGGTATGCTAGTAAGTGAAATTTGACTTTTCTTTTAGTTTGAAACCTCCATGTCACTGAACAGTTTTCCATGCTTATTAACTGTTTGTCAGTTGGGGTATCACGTGTCCTTGCCCAGTTTTCTTCCTGGTGCTCTTATCCCTTGTCCAGGCAGAATTTGTGGATTTTCATTTGTGTATTTTCTCTTAGATATGCTTGTGCTTGCACTTTGGCTTTCCAGCATAACTGCTTTCAAATACTCTTGGCATCCCAGTGATGAAGGATGTACTCCCTGTCTGTTCTAGGTCGTCTTTAGCGCCACCAAAAAGGACAAATTAGTGTTGTTTTGCTAGAATTCATTCCTTTACTTGTTAGACATTTTTTGTTTCTTCTTTAAATAAAGATTTGCACGTCATTACTTAGTGTTTCTCTTTTAACGTGACCCCATCTGTCTTGTATTTAGCTGAAATTCCTCAGAGCTTCTGGTATGTGGAGGTCACATTTTCCCAAATGCATATCCTTCAGACCTTGAATAAAGTGGGATTTCTTAAACAAGAGACAAAACAGCACTATTATAAAAGAAAAGATTGGTAAAATTTGACTAGATTAAAATCTGTTCATCGAAAGATGCTTTAAAGAGAATTAAAAGACATGTTAGGAACTGGGAGAAATTTGGACATAACTTACCGAAGATTAGAATCAGGAATATATAAAGAATGCCTATGAATCAGTTTAAGGAAAAGATAGATAACCCAATAGAAAATTGGCCAAAAGATATGGATAAGTCATTTTATGAGATAGGAAGGAAGATGGCTAACAAGTATATAAAAAGGTCTTCAGTCTTAATAATTAGGGAAATGCAAATAAAGAGTATAATCAGAAAATCTTTTCTGTCCGTTTGTTTGGCAAAATTAAAAAATTTCGTAATATCAAGTATTGGAGAGACTATACATCAAAGTCTCTTACACAATTGCAGATGGAATATTAAATTGATATAGCCTCTTGGGGAAGCACTATTGCATTTTTTTATAAAGCTGAACATTTCATATACATTGTAATTCAGTAGTTTTCCTTCGAGATATATACCTAACAGAAACTTCCAAATACCCCAGAAGACATGCAAGCATGTTCTTTGGAGCACAATCGATAATAGTAAAAAACTGGAAATAATCCAAATCTCTATAAGCAGGAAAATAACCAAAATGCATTGTTGCTATAGTAATATAGTAGGATGATTGAACTATAGTTACATGCAACGTATGAGTGAATCTTTTTTCCTTCATCTTTTTATTTGGAAACGATTTTTAATGTATTTGGAAAAATACGAATAGTATGTAGGACACTCATATGCCTTTTACCCAGATTCACCTATTAGCAGTCTTCCCTGTTTGCATTATGTTTTGTTGAACAATTTGAGAGTAAGTTTCATATATCATAGCTCTTTACCTCAAAAAAGTATAGTGTATTTCCTCAGAATAAGGATATTCTCTTATATAACTGTCGTAGTCTGTTATTTGAGCCACAGTGTCCTTTGAAGCCTTTTTTTCTTTTTTATAATACAAGGTCTAGGCTAAGATCAGGTAAAGGACCTGGAATAGCCCAAAGAGTTTTGGATAAGAACAATTTTGGAAGGCTTATACTGGCCTGACTTTAATTCTCTGCCTTCCCCAAGTTTGGGAAGATTGTTTCCTTTGCATTTTAGTAGAAGTTTTATAGTTTTAAATTTTACGTTTAGGTCTGCAGTTGCTGTAGTTTTCTTTCATTTCTCATCTTACTGTGTTCATGGTTTTCTTAAAATTCGTGAGCCTACTTGTGATAGCAGACAAGGACTTTAAAAAGCTAATTCCATTTTGTCATTGCTGGGTCTTTTTTATTGACTAATTTTTTTCCTTCTTGTTATTTTTTTCGGTGGAGGAATTCCCCAGTTTGCCTTGCCAGCAAAGCACCCTATGGAGGAGCCAACCAGACATATCTTGTCTGGTTATGTAAAACTTAGTCAGGCCCTCTATTTTAGAGTGATGGGTATTGATGAGAAATCTATGTTATTGTATTTGTCCAGTTCTTCATTCTTAGATTCGACCACATAATTTTGATACATTTGATTACAATCAAGCTTTATGAAAGAAAACCCAAGACAGACCTACCAAAAGAAATAGATAATTCAGGGAGCAGAAGATAATTTAAAATATAAAACAGAATTTGACTTGTTGTTAGGATTCGTATGTAAAAAGAAAACCAGAAAATGTTCTTGGAAATGAGAAATGCAATTGTCAAAAAAAAAATCAGTGATCAAGCAGATTAATAAAATGTTCATATTTTTGATTCAGTTATGATCTAGAATTTTAAATCAAATAAATTTCCAAATGTGGAGCAATAGAGATGAAAAATATAAAGGGGGAAAGATGTGATGGAAAGAGAGGAGATCCTCTTCTTTCTAAACGAGTGTTATTAAGAGTACAGGGAAAAAATACACGGAAGAATGATTAAAGAAAAATTTCTAGAGCCAAAAGGTACACATTTTCAGAAAGAATGGGCTTACTGCGTGACCAGCATAATTATTTAAAATTAAAAAGAAAAGGGGGAAAAAAAGACAGGGTAAAGAGAAAATCTTAAAAGCTTCCTGAGCAAAAGACAAATTACCTGCAAAGGAAGGAGAATCAGACTATCATACTTCTCTCATCTATACCTCCAAATACTCATATGTAAAATTAATTTCAGAGTGGGGGGGAGGTAGTATTAGAATTATGTTCTTAAAGATGAGTATTGAATTAGTAGTGGGGAGTGCAAAATAAAGATTTCAAGTGTACAAGAGCTTAGTCGCATGTCCTTCATGAGAAAGTTACTTGAAGGAGTATTTCAGCAAAATGAAAAAGAAAGTCAAGAGATAATAACAGTTGGTAGCTGGTTATACTAGAACAGATTTTTCACAACAGGGACTTTGCGTTTTGAGTTAGACAAGTCTTCATTGTATGCAGTCTATCTCAGGACTACAAGCAGCTCTCTCCTCTGTCTGTTAAATGGCACTGTGGTCTTTGAAGCCAGACAAACGAAATGAGCCCTCACTTGGAAACCACTGACCTTGAGAAGTGAAAGAAGCTAAAAAGAAAACATAAAATTCCTAGCCAATCTTTGTTCTCTTTGGAACATAAGCTCTTATGAAAGTAAGACTTGCTTTATTCTCTGCTGATTCCTAGCACTTAATGCTTGGCGTAAAGTAGGTGTTTAGTAAACATTGTTAGATGAGTAAATGCTTTGAAGAATCTCTTTCCTTTTGGAACATTTGAATGTCATAGGATGTTTTTTCTTTATTGGTTTAATTACTGCGCTTTATTTAGGAACTATGTACTTGATCATTCAAGTTATATAATAAATGCTGCCTGTTGGGTTTTGCATTTGTAGAAATGGACAATAGTATATAGAAGATTTAATTAGTTAGAACAAAATGTTATGAGGTGGAGTGGGAAGAACAGGTTTGAGGAAGGGTAAATAAATGTACTATTTTTCTCATCTTTCTGAAAGTGAACAGATAATTGTTTAAAGATGATATGTCAAGCGGTTGTGCCTTATGCATATTATTTAATGTCATAAGGACAGTCACTAGAACTGAAAATAGTGCGGTGTCTAGTGTAGGGATGGGGAAGAGAAGGAGAATATAATATATTCACTGTGATAAGTTACTCATCATATACAGTGGGAATTGATAATATCTAAATGACACATCAAGAAATTTGTGTATTAATATGCTACTTAAAGTTAGAATGGCAACCCATCAGAGGACCTTAATTTAGAGAGGGCTAGAGGAGGAAAGGGGAGCTTTACTTTAACTTGCTTTTTGTATGTATTACTTTCAGTGATAAAGCTACTGTAGTTGGAAAATAAAAGAAAGAAAACAAAGAACTAATAATGTACTGAGTTTATTTCTGCAGTATAAATTCAAGTAATCTGCATAGCAGTAGCATTTACTCTATTCTACTATTTAATCTTTTTATTGAAATTTTACCTTTGTTGAATGTGAGTCATTTAGATCCTACTATATTCTTTCACTCTTGTAAATCTTTATTGATCAGGAAACATAATCTGAGGTGAGATTTTTAGTTCACTGGCTCTTTTAATTCCATATAGGAATAATTAGAGGTTTCAATTGCCCGTAACTTTGAGATGAACTTCCAAAATATGGCATTTACTTATTCCCTTAGAAAGAGGTGAAGACCTGCAGCGTAAGCAGAAACAAGCGAGACATAATTATAATAAAATCCCTATGAAATAGTTTTCATTTCTAGAATCTTCTATGCGTTTTAGTCATTTATGCTGTTTTATATTGTTGGGTATTTCCAAAGAGTAAATTTTAATACCTGATATAATTTTTTTCACAATTGGAATAATTGATTCTGAGATGAGATGATGTTAGGTCTGTCACATCGTAACCAAGTTTGTGTTAATATACAAGAAATTACTTCACTAATAGTTAGACCTCTGACAGCAGTAAGCATTTCCCTGACAGTTCTATACTACTTTTTCTCAAGTAGAACATTTAGTTTAATGCTTTCCCGTTAATCAAATTACAGTCTTAGGATCAAGAATGGGTTGAGGTTTCTGATCAGCTACTTTTTTGGTCAACTTTTCTGATTGTCGTTCTCTGTTTCTGAGTGAGTTAATTATGATTAACAGAAACAAATTCATTTTGGCCCAGGAGATATCACACTTGATACCAAAAACTTTTATATTAGATATTTAAATAATTCTCTGATAAAACATTGTGTTATAGTTTGAATAGTCAAGATGATTCAGTTTTTATTACAGTAGTAATCTATTCTGAACTTGGTAAGTATTCTTTTCAAGCCAGGGGGAGAAAGGAGGTACTTCAGTTAACATTTTATAATATTGGTTTGTTTTAATTTTTCCTCAGATTAATTTTGTTTCCCCCTAGGAGAGTTAATGGTGACTGTGTTATGTTCCAGTACTGATAAATAATTCTATGAGTTTTTAGTAAACGAACTACCTATAGTTTGTTGGGTTAATTATAGATCTTTGGGAGATAGTTCTTCTGTACCTGTTATGGTATGAACAGTCATCAGTAAATTGAATGGTATTTCAATTATTTCATTTAGTTTTCTTCAGCAAATACATGATTACTTCAGGAACATATATATTTAATTTTAAGTGAATGTGAAATATCTTAAGTTTCTGGAAGTAACAATTACTGAATAGTCTTTCCTCTTAATAGTTTATTTTAAAAATTTGACATGCAGTTTCTTCATTTAGGAATTTACTAACTATTGCACTCTAATTTCTGAGTGAAACTGACTTTACTGTCTCTTGGCAGAAAACTGAGTTTATTGAATGGTGTTTCTTTTTTTTAAAATTTTTTTCCTGCTTTTTTTCCTCCCTAAATACCCCCAGTACATAGTTGTATATTTTTTAGTTGTGAGTCCTTCTAGTTGTGGCATGTGGGACGCTGCCTCAACATGGCCTAATCAGTGGTGCCATGTCCGCACTCAGGATCCAAACCTGGGCCGCTGAAGCGGAGCGTGCGAACTTAACCACTCGGCCACGGGGCTGGCCCCTTGAATGATGTTTCAGCTCTAGTATCTGTCACAGTTGACATTCCGTATTGGTGTACCCTCGTTTCCATTTGAAATAACATAAGGGAATAGAAACAGATCATAGCATATATAATAAAAGAACTGGGATGTAAAACTACTAGTGGACTATTCCACTTGTAAATGACAGTCTGGAATATAATTATCTTATTATTTTCACTTTATTGTAAAGAGTTCAAAATCTGACTGTGAAATAGAGTTGCATGTGAATTCCTTTGCTTGGCTTTAGGAGCTTCTGTTACCAGGTCCCCAATCAGTCTGGTTCTTTTTTTGAGGAAGATTAGCCCTGAGCTAACATCTGCTGTCAATCCTCCTCTTTTTGCTCAGGAAGACTGGCTCTGAGCTAACATCCGTGCCCATCTTCCTCTATATGTGGGACGCCTGCCACCGCATGGCTTGCCAAGCGGTACCATGTCCGCACCTGGGATCCGAACCGGCGAACCCCAGGCTGCCGAAGCAGAACGTGCACACTTAACTGCTGAGCCACTGGGCTGGCCCCCAGATCAGTCTTTTTTTTTTTTTTGAGAATTCTCCTAGCACACATCTTGTATTGTAGTCAACGTGTATCACCATATATTTACATCCTGTATGTTTTTTCCTTAAGTTCTCTTATTCATACAACAGATAAATAGTAAAGGTTGTCAGTGAGCCACTAAGGATAAATAGCCATTTCTTTCTAGAACTCAGTCTGCTTGGAGAGATAAACATAATTTCTCTCAGGAGAGTTTTGTAGTTGTCAGCATTGAGGGCCTGCATGTCTCTTGCTGAATTTATTGCTAAGTATTTTGTATTTTTAATGTCATTGTAAATATAGTTGTATTTTCAGTTTTACTTCCTAGTTGTTTGCTGCTGGTTTATAGAAATATCCTGTATCCTATGACTTTCATAATTTACTTATTAGTTCTAGTAGTTCTAGTAGAACATCCTTGGGATTTTCTGCCTAACAATCATGTTGTCCTCAAGTGGAGATGTTTTTCTTTATGATCTTTGTCTTTGTCTCTTTTTTCTTTTCGGTGAGGAAGACTGGCCCTGAGCTAACATCTATGCCAGTCTTCCTCTATTTTGTACATTGGACACCATGTCAGCATGGCTTGATGAGTGGTGTGTAGGTCCACACCCAGGATCTGAACCTCTGAACCCGTCTGTTGCCAACCTTCCTCTTTTTGCTTGAGGAATATTGCTGCTGAGTTAACATCTATGCCAGTCTTCCTCTATTTTGTATGTGGGATACTGTCTCAGCATGGCTTGATGGACAGTGCCATGTCTGCGCCCAGGATCTGAACCTGCAAACCTGGGGCCACTGAAGCAGAGTGCATGAACTTGACCACCCTGCCACTGGGCTGGCCTCTGTACTTTTTCCTTTATTCTTGCAATTATGTTTTTAATATAGTATTACTTAAATATGAAATTAAGTGAAAACTGTAAAACCAAAATAAGATGATACATAAACAAAATACTTAATTTATTGTGATGAGTGATGTTATTTTGCTGAAACTAAATCACAGTTTAAAACATCAGTTAGTCCTAAGTCTTAGAACCATGTTCTTACTCTCATTTGGACCACCTAAACATATGTTATGAGTGTTCTTCCCCATTTTTCACTATTTGAACTTCTTCCTGACTCTTCCATTTCATCGTACACTTCAAAGTTATTTAATCTTTGGTTGGTACAGATTAATAGTTTTTATGTTACTAGACTGCATCTATTCTTTTTTGAAACCTGAAATACTACTTTATTTTGTAAATGCAAACTTGGGCACTGGAATCTCTTTTTTTCTTTGGCTGAGGAAGATTCACCCTGAGCTAACATCCCTGTGCCAATCTTCCTCTATTTTTTAGCAGGTGTGCTGCCAGCACAGCATGGCTGCTAACAGTGGTGTAGGTCTGTGCCTGGGAACTGAACCCAAGCCACCTGGGCTGGCCCTGGAATCTTTTAAAGCACTTTTTTATTATAGAGTGGACATGCAGAGGATCAAGAATATTAGAGTCTCGCTTAAATGGAAATGTAAGTTTAAAAAATTTCAAGAGTTGGGTCAGCCCTGGTGGCCTAGTCCTTAAGTTGGGCACCTTCTGCTTTGGCAGCCCAGGTGTGGTTCCAAGGCATGGACCTACACCTTGTCTATCAGTGGCTATGCTGTACTGGTGGCTCACGTAGAAAAAATAGAGAAAGATTGGCAGCAGATGTTTGTTTGCTCAGGGTAAATTTTCCTCAGCAAAAAAGAAAAGAAAGGAAAAGAAAAAGAAATTTGAAGAGTTGTCTTCCAAAAACAGAACCTCCAAAGCATAATCATTGTTCTTTCCCTTGATTTTTTGTTTTGAATTTATTTTACAGTGCTGAGTTGGTCTATTTTCTTTGCATTCTTTGTGGTCTTGTAATGCAAAAGGATCCTTGTTGTTGGGACAATGCATGTCAGAAGCTTATCTCAGTATTACAGTACTTTAAGGGCTCTGGACAAATGTACAGTCTTTTGAACAGCCGGGAGTTTTATTCATCAGTTACGGCCCTTCTTTTACTCATTAGCATGGATTTTTCCAGTCCTCTCAGCCAGCCTATGCAGATTTCATTCTGGGTAAATCATTAATTTTCCTGAAGAATTGAATTTATTGTATATTTTAACTTCAGTCATTGTTCATCTATAAACTGGCCTTTCTTGGACCATGCACACTCTTTTAAATTTAAAAATATAGTCTGTTATTTCACTGATTTTAACTTTCGGACAGAATTTAAGTAACACTTTTATCCTTGTAAACGAGGAGAAGAAAAGCAGGGCAGCCATTAAGATAGCAATATCCTGTAGAACATAGATGTATTTCATATTTCTGCAGCAATGTATTTGGGAGTTGTGTTTTTCTAACTTTTTATTATGATTTTTAAAAACTTTATTTTGAAATAATTTTAAAGTTATGGAAATATTGCAAAGGTAATACAGAGAATTTCTCTATATCATTGTTTTCTTTATTATTAACATGTTACATATTCATGGTACATTTATCAGAACTAAGAAATTAAATCGATCTGATGCTGTTAACCAAACTATAGACTTTTTTCAGAATTTCAGCAGTTTTCCCTCTAGTGTCTTTTTCTGTTCAAGACCTGGAACACCACCTTTGAAGACTGCTGGTCAGGTGTTTTGTAAGGTGTCCCTCAGTGTCTCTTTGCCTAATCCTTTCTCATGATCAGACTGAGGTTATGTGGTTTGGGGAAGAATACCACATAAATGAAGTGTTTTCTCATCCAATCATATGTAACTTAGTACTGATGATATTAACTTTGATTACTTGGTTAAGGTTGTGCCTGCTGGGTTTCTCCAATGTAAATGTTCTTTTTTCCCCTTTGTGTACTTCTCTTCTTAGAAGCAAGTTAGTATATCCAGCCTACTCTCAAGAGGAGGAAGATCAAGCCCCAGTTCATGCAGGGAGGAGTATCAAAGAACTTGTGAAATTTTTTTATTTATTTAGCTCTTCCATTAGTTCTTTTTCCTGCTTCTAGATTGTTCATTTTTCTTGGGTTTATCCTCCAATTCTGTTATTTTTTCCTTTGTGATTTTTACCTCTTTTTTTCTGCTTTGTAATTTGAGGTATTTCTTGGACTTAATGTTCTGCTTCCCAAATGAAGCAGTGACCATGTTTCCCTTTAATTCAGTTACTAAAAATTTCAATTTGAAAATGAGATTTCTAAGCTAGAAAAAGGGTTTTTGTTTTTGTTGCATTTGGGTCTCAAGTGCCTGCTTCCTTGCTTTTTTCTTTTTCATTTTTTTCTTTGGCTGAGGAGGGTTCACCCTGAGTGTTAGAACATTTGTTGTCAATCTCCCTCTTTTTGTTTGAGGAAGATTCGCCCTGAGCTAACATCTGTGCCATTCTTCCTCTATTTTGTCTGTGGGTTTGCTGCCACAGCCCCTGATGAGTGGTGTATCTCCATGCCTGGGAACCAAACCTGGGCTGCCAGAGTGGAGCACGCTGAACTTAACCACTAGGCCATGGGGCTGGCCCCTCTTTTTTTCTTTTTTAAGTGTTCACTGCCTCCTTCAGCAGTTCTGTTTTGTTGTACTTGTGTTCTGAGTGCTTATCGTTATTTTCTTTCTGGGTAGTATGGCTTCTTAGATCCGCAGTTACTTTTTCTCCTCATTTGGGCTCAGGCCTGGTTACTGACATATTGCTAATGGTGATAAACCTACAGATGATTAAAAGGAACTAAGTCATTTACGTGTAATGTTAAGGGCAAGTTGTTAGTTCCTCTGAGGACACTGAAGAGAATTTCATTTTCCAGCTCTTCCCTAGCCTTAAGAATAGGGAAATCTTAGCTCATCTGTTAAGCTCTGTCAAAAAGATATTGTTGGCAAGTAAGTTTCTTGCTGGAGTTCATCTCCATAGGCCAAGTTCTCGGTCTTGACCTTAGGAACATGTATATATGTTGGTCTCTGGTACCTTTGCTCAGCTCAATGTGGTGAAGAAGCCTTACATCAGAGACTCAAAAGCCCTCAAATATCAGAATCTGCCTGGTGATGCCCAGCTCTCCATTAATGGAAAAGTGAGGGAGGAGGGATCCCTTTCCAAATTGTTTTCTGAATTCTCAATCACAGAAGTAAAAATTGAGTTCTGTGAATCACTTTGGGAAGTGTTTATCCTAAAGAGTGTACATGTCTAAAATGCAGTCTTCTGAACTATCACTAGAGGCTTGGCCCTTCTCCGGGTTTACTGATCATGGCTCCTTTATTGTAATTCTGAAGGAATTGTTACTTCCCCACAACACACCAGGACTTGTAACTGTGATGTCAGCCATGTAATATGTACCTTGTTTTGTAGCAACACCAGAAGTTAGTGATGTTACCGATAGCTCATCATTTCTTGGTCTCATATTTCTAGTGGTTTGTAGATGATAGCATGCCCATAGAGATCTCATTATATTCAAATATTTAATACTAACAGTGTGAGATGCAGTTCTAGATCTTGTTAATATAAATGCGTTTTTTTGTTTTTTGTCTGAAAGCAGAGATATTGATCATAAACTTCAGAAGGACTTGAGTTTTATTGATGAATGTTTACCTTGCTGAAGGTTCCCAAATTTGCATACCCATCCTGGACCTTTCCTCTTATCTCCAGATTCATGTATCCAGTTGCCTCTTCCATATCTTCACCTAGTTGTCTAATAAGCATCTTAAATTCAGTGTAACTCCTGTTACTCCTGGGGCATTGCCTGCCCCAAACCACCTCCGTCTTTGTAGAGGGCACCACTCTTCTTCCAGTTGTTTAGGCCAATAGTGCTAGAGTCATTCCTGATGCCTCTCTTTCTCACCCAATGTCTGATCAGTATCAGTAAGTCTTGCTGGCTCTGCTTTCAAAAGGTATCCTGAATCCAAGCACTTTTCACTAGCTCTCTCTCCATCTTTCATCCCTGTCTAAGAGTTCTTATTATTATCCTACTGGTTTATGATTTGTGATAGCCTTCTTACTGGCCTTGCTATTCCCACCTTGCTCCTCCACACTCTGTTACCAGCAAAAACAGCCCTTAAGAGATCTTTTTGTGACAAGTGAGACTGGATTGTTAGTTTTCTCATGCTTTTCTTGACAATGTTAGTATCAAAGTATTGCTAACCTCAGAATGCGTCAGGAAATATTCCCTCTTTTTTAGTCTTTGGAGCAGTTGGTGTAAGTTTAGAATTATCAGTTCTGGGACACTTAATCAAATACACCTATAAAACCATATGAGCCCAGTGGTTTTTTTATTTGGGGTAGATTTTTAGTTGTTGATTAAACTTCTTTAGTATGGCTCTTCAGGAAGTTGTCTGCTTTGTCCTAAGCTTTTGCATCTTGGCATTAATGGTATTTTATTTTTTAGCTATATCAGTCTTTGTGATATTTTTTATGCTTCAATTCTTTTTTTTATAAGTCTTTCCAGAGATTTTTTTTGGTTATGTTGTCCCCCGACTCCTTTTAATTTTGGTCTCTTTATTTTGTTTTCTGTTTCATTATTTTCTCCTGCTATCTTATTTCATTCCTTCTACTTTTGGGGGCTTACTGTTACTCATCTCCTATTATTGAGTTGGATGATGAGCTCATTACTTTTCAGGTTTTTAAAAAAATTCTACACATGTAAATTTCCAGGTGTTTTTTGGGAACTTAGACTTAGCATTTTTGTTATTGTACTGATGTAAAAATTTTTGAATTTCCATTATGATTTTTGGGGAGACTTTTAGAAGAGTGTTTTAGAATTTCCAAAAGTGGATGGGGGTTTTTTGTTGTTGTTTTGTGCTTGTTTTGCTTCTAAAATTGATGTCAGAAAATGTGATCTGTATGATACTCTTTGGTATTTACGTTTGCTTTCTGGTCTGGCATATAGTCTCCTTTTGTGTTTGTTCATTGTGTACCCTGTAATTATTTGACTCAGTTTTCTGTAGTCTGTGTATTCAGTCTATATTTTTACTAACTTGTCTGCTTTACTAATTATTAAGAGAAATGTGTTCAATTCTCCTGCTGTAATTAGGAACTTGTCAGGTTTTCTTTGTAATTTTGACAACTTTTAACATTTGTAAAGTTGTATTTTTAGTTTAATATTGTCATAGCTTTTAAAAAAGTGTTTCTTATTCAGTATGTAGCGATCATTTTATCTCCAGCAGTGTTTTTTCCCTTAAAATCCATTTTCTCTGATATTAGTGTAGTTGGATCAGTCTTCATTTGGTTTGTTTTCATTACTTTTAACTTTTCTGGTCCTTATGTTTTAGTTAATAACATGTTATTTCTTGTAAATCATATTTTAAAAAAAATTTTAAAATTTGAGCTATTTTGTTTTCATTGATGAACCTACAATCTTTCGATTGTTTACTGTAAATGTATAAATAATATAACTGTTTCTGCCATCTTATTTTTGTGCTTTCTGATTAATCTAGATCTTTCAAGCTATCTCTCCCTCTTTTTTTGTCCTATTGGATTGATGGAGTTTTTTGTAATTTTCTTCTTGTCCACTGAGTTGGAAGTTATGCATTAAATACATAGATGTATTATAATATATATGTAATCTGTATATTTTATTGATTCATTTAAAGTGCATAGTTGATGACAGTTCAAACGGAAACAGCGCCTCTAACTTCTATTTAAGTAACACATAATCCTCATTGATCTAACTAATCATCTTCCTTGAATTAAACTCCTCTTTGTCTAACTTATCCTTAAGGAGTGTCCCCTTTTTTCCTATAGTTTTGGGGCTTTTCATGAAGTTGATGAATTTCTCTAGTTTTGATCAGTCATTTTATGGAGAAGAATGAGCAATGTGCTTTCACTTCTTGCTTCATCTGTAACACCTTGTTTTATATCTAGCTAATTAAGGCTGGCTTCAGAATTTCGCATACAAATCTTTTTGTTTCCTTCATCTGAGAACTAAACTTTCTGTATGTTTAGGCTGCTTTTTAAAAGCTTTAGGGCCTTTGTAAGTTAGACTGCAGCTTCCTAGTACCAGATTCTTTGTCTTTTTTTCCCCCTTTGTTTGTGGTGTTAGATTTTGTTTATTCTTTTGAAACATGATTAATTAGCTAGCTCTGTGCTTTCATTTTTGTTTTATTCTTTAATTTCCAAATATCCCACTGATAACTTACGAGTCTATGAAATAATTTTGTTTGTGGTTATGAGGGCATTTATTTTATTAGCTTTCTGTATTAAATACTGTTATTCAAGTTTCTAGGAATATATTAAAATAAAAAAGAACTGACTTTATAACAAAGAACTTAAAGTTCTCTTTGGGATTTAAAGTACAGTTTTCTGATGGTGTCACAGAGGATGGGAAGCTAATCTGACCATGTGCAAAATACATTCAGATTTATTATGGAACATGTATTACCCATAAAAAAATGAGAGTAGTGAAAACAGAAAGAGAGTCTTATAAAATGTTAAACACAAGTGGTTTTCAGAATGCAGTCCTTGGACCAGCAGTACTAGGATCACCTATGAACTTGTTAAAAATGTGAACTCAAACATACAGCTTCAGACCTTTGGGGCCCGGTAGTGTTTCCACAAGCCATCCAGGTGATTCTGATGCTTCTGAAAGAACGGCTGAGTTACACATTGAAGCAAGATGGCACAAACTACGTGATGTATTCAATTGATAGGCATACACAATGCTGGTCATCCTTTTTTCAAAGTATTATGGGCAAAGGTTTGGTTAATACACATGAAAACATCACTCAGGCTTTTTATTCAAGGTGTTTCTGGTTTTGTAGAAGAAATTAATAAGGATTAATAATATTTCTTGATGTGGAATATGAGAATATGATATGGAGGAACCTTGTGCTTGAAAGTATTTTTTTTATTTTTACTGAGATCTTAATTTAATGCAACTTTAATGCAATTTACCTCAACCCTTTTCCTTTCCTCCTAACCCTACATCAGCCAGTAGTTTTCAAACTGCTGCAAAGGCCTTTTAGGTCTATTTGATAGCTCACCATCAAAAACTCATTGAAAGGGCTAGAAAGACATTATTATAATATTCTCACCTTAAACAAAATCCTTGTGGGAAAACAGGGCTGTAGAGAGGGTCTGTACTCTCCTGAAATAAGTCTTTGTGTTTGGAATGTCTTTATTTTAAAATATTTCGTGATAATCAATCCACTATGGTGGATATAGGTAATAGTAAATCATTTTTAAGTAATTACTTGAATTAATTATTTGAAGAACTTTTATGGAGATGTTTGCATTCTATGTGCATATAATTTAAATCTTTAAATAATGATGGTATTTTGTTAAAATTCTTTGTGTTTTTCTTTCAGGAGAGAAATAGAAACAAACAATAACCATATGAAGATGTCCTGTTAGATTACAACACTAATGATGTAGACTCTGAAAATGCCTAATAAGTCAAAGAAGACGTTATTAAAGCTTTTTTTCTGCTTAAAGGTGACATCTTTGAACTCTTTAACACAGAGTTGACTCTTCTTGTAATGGTTTTCATCAGCGCATCTGCCCTTATACTCTCACCAAACACACTTGAGAACTGTAACTTCGTCAAGCACTTTCTGTCCTGAAGCTTTTACCAGTATCTGCTGTCTTTTGTAATTATGCATCCTAGCTAAGGCACAGAAGACTGAATGAATGCAAGGATTCATTAACTCTTTGAATTTGTTAAATACTAACAGTTAACCATTAGAAGTGGTTCAATGATGTAAGAGTCACACTGCTTCAACTTTTTCTTTGTTGTAGTTTTTAAATTGTCAATTTTTAGCTATTTGACAGATTAAACGCAAAATAATCATGCCATATTTAGTCCTGGAGTTCAAGTCTAAATGTTTATGTGAAAAATTATTGTAGTTAACTTTTAAAATGGCAAAGCAACCTTACTCTCTATTTTAGCCAAATGAAACATAATCTGAAATTATATTAGAACATTTCCCTTGTCTTCAAACTGTTTGGTGTAACAGAATATTGATATGCAGCTTGGTGGATTTCACCAGTTAATGCACATTCTTCTCCCCGCCTTCCCCCAATAATATGTATACTGAAAAATGTGCATTTGTCTGAGGAATTATTTTGTTTGCTACCACTTAATGAATCTCAAAATTTTGAGTAAATGTACCTCAGTCTAATCAGACTTTTTATGACCTTTATAACTACATTTAAAACCCTTAATTCCTATTTCTGGGTGTTTGCGAGCCTGATTGCTATCATGAAGTAAAAATTTATTACTCTAGGTATTCACTAGCTAAATAAACATAGTTCTTGTTTAGCAAGCATATACTGTTCCTCAACTCTTTTCTCCAGCTTTTGCAGTGTCCTGGCATCCTTAAAATACTTTGAAAATATGGCCTTGATCCATGGATTAAATCAGTATCTAAGTGAATGTGTTGATGTTTTATTGATCAGATCTATATAAATGGGAATACAGCATATATCTGGGTATTCTTATAGTTATCTTTTTAACATCTTATTTTTTTCATTAATTACATATCAACATTAATTTTATATCTTGAAACAAATTGATTTTGTATAATTAAATGTATCATGCATCTGTATTAACTGATTTGATGGCATAAAGTTATGAAGATAATGTACTGCCCCTTATATTACTGTTCCAAAAGGAGAAAGCTATGTAGAAAGATACATTAAGGGTGAAATAGCAATACAGTAGATTTGAATACCTTGATGTTTTGCATTACTCTATTTATGTTTACATCATGTTTAGAGATGTTTTCATTTAGTATGGTCTTTGGTCACTTCAGTTCAAAAATTTCGTGACATATTTCTTTGAGGCTTTCATTTATATAATTTTTTTTGTACAGTGTTTTCTTAAAATGCACAAATACTGTATTCAAGTGAAAAAGATACAGTATTTGCAGATAATCATAGCTCCTTCACAGTTCTTTGGTAGTCCCAGTGTAGTTATATCAGTGTCTACTGAAGGGAACATCACAATATTAATGGTATATTACAGAATAAAGACTTTCTTAAAGGAAAATTGCACCTATTTTACCTTTTTAAAGAGTAAGCCATGAAATCTTGTTACACATCTCTTAACTATTTATAATGAAAATTGGCATTTGGGTAGTCACCATAGCAATGTTCTACATCCCTATATGGTAGGACATGTTCAAAGTGACTGTTGTCACTCTGGAGGTCCTATTAGAGAAAACTGTAAAGGGGTGACCTTGTAGAAAGGATATGAGTCCTCTCTCTGAGGTTCTCTTTTTCTTGGTGCTTTATTAGCAACTCTGAATATTTTTATAAAACTAGTTACATTATAAATGGATTCAAACTTGTTTAATTTACTTAAGTTTCTATGTAAGAAGTGTCAGGGAAACATTCAGCAAGCAGGCTGATTGCAGTAGCCGACTCAGAAGTGTCCAATGTAATTGAGTAGTCTGTTGATGGTGAGGAGTACATCCCAGTGCCTTTAACCTGGATTTCTAATATTAAGTGAAATGGGTGCAGCATTCCTTTTGGAAAAAAAAAAAACAACAACAAACACTTTATCTTTTCAATTGGTAATTTTTTTCCTCATTTTTCTTCAGAGCACCTACTTTCTCTCCCTCCTTGGTCTGTCAGTGTATTGCAAAATGTTTTTCCTCTAAGCGAAATTATCACAGGTTGTCTCAATAGCACAGCTAACTGAGTGTTTCCTAACTGTAGAGACCAAAAGGGAGAGAACTTGGGCTCTACAGTCGGAGACATGTAATCAAATGTTCGAATAGTCACAAATTAGGATATTATTGGCCCAGTGAATTTCTTGCTTAATGTTTTTCCAAGATCTGGTTTGAATGTTTCTTATTAAAGTTATCTTATGTGGGTATTTTATTTTGAAAGGTATTATAGTTTGTATATTTAACAGTAAGGGGGAAAATGTAACCAAAATTAGTATTCTTTCTCTATACATATTGGTACTTGAAGATTCCTTGCAAAAGAAACCCCAGCCTTTTCCTAATTTCAATACTTGATTCCTTATTTTAACTTAAGTGATCTTTCTAATTCAAAAGCTGTGTTCTTTTTGAATACCATGCATGGGGGTTAAGCTGATGTTAAAACAGTTTGCAATAAAAAAGAATCAGCTTAAGTCATTTAATCATTTCAAGTGCATTCTGTGTCCTATAAATTGTTTGAGAAATTTAAGAGAATTGTGTTTTCATTGAGTTTTGCATATCTTTTGTTATGCCATGTAAATTCCCTTCTTTTTCGTATGATTAAAGAAAGGTTATGATAAAATGATTAGTTCATTTGCATTCACTTGTAGCAATTACATGAGAATTTGAATTTTGTCGTGTTTGGGTTTGTTCATTCCTGTGAATGATGGTACAGTTAGGTGAGATTTTCTGTTATGGTACCCAAACTCACCATTTGGTCCTCTTTAATCTTTGAGGGTTTCAATAAAAATTGTTCACTCATATCTGTGTTCTTTCCATTTTATCTTTATAAATATGTATTGCCTGCCAGAAAACATAACATTTTTGTCAACTTTATTGTGGATTTCCTGATGGACATATCTTTCAAGTACAAATAGATTATATCACTCATTTTAGTTGGCCTAGTGGGGGAATTAAAGAGAGGGAAGATAACAGTTTATCCTAATTTTTTTCCACTCCAGTGAGCTTATTGAATTGTGTGCTCTTAATACTAAAAGAGAAAGAGGCCTATTTATTTTCAAGTAATAAGAAATAGTGGCACCAGTTGTCTAATAACCCTAATCCCCCATTCTTGGTACCAAAGAATGCTTTTCTGACAGTCTGTACATTATTCTTTGGGATAGATAGAGCTTATGTAGATAGGATCATGGTGACTCTGGATGGCACATTGATCATTGCTGGGCTCTCTATCTAAGGTACTTGCTCAGATGCGGGGAAACCAAAAAGTTTCGTTTTGTGCTCTTGAAACCCACCATATGCATACAACAGAGTTGGCCTGTGACCAGGGCACAGTTTTACAGAATCACTTTAGGTGTCCCACACTGGAGCATCACCAGAACCTTTTGACTGGTCTTCTAAAGCGAGGGTTTGCATCTCATTAGCATACTTACATTTGAGACTACTCATTTGAAGTTGAGACCCTAATTGGCTTGGCTTTGTCTTGCTTAGTGATACTAGATTTAGTAATTCTAGTCTAGAAACTAAAATATTCTTGGAGTCAGAAGTTAACTGGCCAGTTCAAGGTCTTTTTCTTTGCTTTCTAATCACAGTATTTGCCATGGCATGATCTTGCTGTGTAGTCTTTGCTCGTTTGTCTTGGTGCAGTAATGAGAAGCAGATCTCTTCTATATTCGTGCATAGTAGTGGCAGTTTAAATACAGTTTGTTTATAAAGAGTGCAGTAAATTCAGAATTTGTAATTTGAGTTAGCTATACAACATTGGGAGTAAATGTAAATGAGAAGTTGTTTTCATAAAACTTAGTATGCAAGGAAAGATATGAGTGCAGAGTTCATAACACTGGTGGGTTCCTCATCCCTTCCTGCCACCCCCCTTGCTCCTCCAAAGAATACTCTACTTAGAACACACTTAGAGATGTAGATAATTGAATGTCATTTAAAAATATTATTGGATATTTCTGACACATATGTAACCAGAATGGAATTAGTGTATAGGCGAAGATCTTAGAATTGGGAGTTGAAAGACCGGACTTCCAGTTACTTCTAGCAGATAGATTGACAGCAAATCATTCCCTTTGTTTTTAGTGCACTTATTGGTAAAATCAGAGCTTGGCTCTGCATCTAAGATTCCTGGTAGAATGCATCTATGATTCTTAGCCATTCTGAAATTTCGTAATTTATGATTTAAATAGCTTTGAAGGCTATGGCTTATTCTAGCAATGGTGAATGTTCGTTTTGAAAATAAGTTTGGGACCAGTGTAATTTTTTTATTTGATGAGGAAGATGGTCCCTGAGCTAACATCTGTGGCAGTCTTCCTCTATTTTGTATGTGAGGCACTGCCACAGCATGGCTTGATGAGAGGTGTGCAGGATCTGAACCTGCAAAGCCTGGGCTGCCAAAGCGGCGTGTGCCAACCCAACCACTATGCCACTGGCAGGCACACAACCAGTATAATTTTTAATAGTCATCCTTTGGTTATTTTCAGAATATAGGTAATGAATACCTCAAATTATATTTTATTCATTGAATCTGATAAAATATGACCACTATTTCCCTTCAGTGAATTTCAAAATCTAAAGGTACAAAGTCCCCATCTTTTCCACAGTGTTGGTAAACAGCAAGAGAATGTATGTCACAAAGAAATCCAAGTTTCTTTTATTCTACTGCCCTTTTACATTATCTTTTTTTTTTTTTTTAAGTAGACCTTATTTTTTAGGACAGTTTTACAGAAAAATTAGGCAGCCAGTAGAGAGAGAGCCCATATACCTTGCACCCAGCTTCCCCTATTAACATCTTAAGTTAGTATGGTACATTTTTTATGATTAATGGACCAACATTGGTACATTATCATCACACTTTTTTCAGGTTTTTAAAGTTTTTTCCTGATGTCCTTTTTCTCGTCCAGGGTGCCATCCAAGGATATCACATTACTTTTAGTTGTCATGACTCCTTAGGTTCCTCTTGGCTGTGATGGCTTCTCAGGCTTGTTTTTGATGAAATAGAGGAGGATGACAAATCCTCTACCCTCTGGGTCCTTCTAGCTGGCGTACAAATTAAATTGACGTGAGACAGAATAACAGGAGAAAATCAAACAAAGCTTTGTAACGTGTATACATAAGAGAGACCCAAAAAACCTGAGTAACTTGCCAGAATGGCCAAGCTGCCAGCTTAAATAGCATCTTCAGCCAAAGACAAAGAAGAGTGTTGGGAGTAGTGGTTTGGGGCTTCAAAGGGGAGGAAGGCAAATCACGTGGAAATGGAGAAGCAAATGTTTGGTAGATAAGAATGGGCTTAGCCAGGACTCTCACAGTCTGTTGATAGCCAGAGTTGTCTATGATGATGGCCTGTCATGGGGGCAGCCTTTTTATCTTAAATTCTAAAATCCTAAAAGGCAGTTAGGCTGAAGGTCAAAGTTTCTTTCAGAGTGTTTTGTTCTTACTTATTTTGAGGGGCAAATTCTGATTCCCCCACAATGACCTTGACAGTATGAGGAGTATTGGTCAGATAGTTGGTAGAATGCTCCTCCTCTGGAATTTATCTTGTGTTTTTATGATTAGATTGAGGTTCTAAGTTTTGGGGAGGAAGACCACATGGGTAAAGTGCCATTTCTGTCACATTATATCAAGGATGCATACTACCAACATATTCCTGTTGATTTTGAGCTTCGTCACCTGGCTCAGGTAGTGTTAGGTTTCTCCATTGTAAAGTTACTCTTTTTTTTTCCTTCTCTTTTCCATACTCTAGTCTTTGGAAGGAAGTCTCAGTCCACACTCGATTGGGCAATTTTATTCCCCCTTATCCTTGTAGTTTTAAAGGGGAGTATGGGAATCTGTTTTATTACTACTTAGCCTCATCCCAGGAGGCTTGTGTGTCAATACAAATATATTTGTTTTGCTTTTCTCTTTTTAGAACAACTCCCCTGCCGTCCCCGCCACCTCTTTTCCCTTCCTCGTTTTTCAACAGAACAGTTGTATTTTGGAGAGATTCTAAAGAAGACTCATACCTATTCCCTGAATTAATTCTAATTGTGTGTATTTTTACACAATTTTTTAAAAAGTGGTTTTTAAAAAGGGATTGAAGATCTATCAATAGAGAAGATTTAAATGATGGCACAGTATTTTGATCTTATGTGTATAGGTAAGAATGGATAGTCGTTCAGATTTGGCTGGGTTGAAAAACCTGAGGTAGGAGTTAAACAGGATATTATGGTTAGAATGGTGCATTCCTTTAAAAAGAAAAGGTGATTTAAATAGCTTGGCATGTGTTTTCTGATGGAATTCTTTTGAAACACTTACGAGGCTGCTGCATAATATTCTGGCCAAAAGCATGGACTTTGGAGGCCAGTACACCTGTCCCAGAATCCTGGGGCCACTGAACTAGCTCCAAGCCTGTATTTCTTCATTGATTAAAAAAATAAAAGAAGGCTAATAGCCTCTGTTTCAGAAGGATTAAATGCAATAATATTCATAAAGTGCTTAGCACAGCCCCTGGGCCTGTGGCAAGGCCTCAAATGTTAACTATTACTATCCTCTTGTTTCTTAGGGAGAATTTAGAATTTATTGATTATCATTGAAGATTTCTTAGAGTAATCTTTACTGCTTACATGCAGTTTAGAAGTTGTAGAAAGTTGATTAGTTTCATATGGTTCATATTGATATTGAATTCAATTCAGTTCACACTGAGATTCTGAGAACTGTCACTGCCTGAATGAAGCCTAGTTAAATTATTTATCTTTGTTTTTGCAACTTTTGGCTTCCAGGGTTTTCAATGATATCACTCTTGCTTTTTCTAAGTAAAATATAACAGCATAGAGTTGGTTTGTCCTTCTATAGAGCAGAGCAGATGGCAGAACCAAAGGCAAATTAGACTAAAAGGAAAGCAAATATGGACAATAACATAAGAAAACCTATAAACAATAGAAGAAAAAGAAGCCAAAGATGAAAACTAGTTCAAGAAGAAATTTTTTGCTTTGTTATTATTGATGTCATGTAAGTATATTAGTGTCAAAACTGAAGCAATTTAGTTAAGAGTTTGATGTCCTTTATTCAAGGGAAACAGTTCACAGTTTGAGGAAGTACAGTGCCTCACGAGCAGCGGAGCGCTCTTCCCGAGGGAGTTTGGGCAAGAGTGCATTTTATAGAAGGTTGGAAGAGGTTACACTGAAACAGCATGGTTGGCTGTGAGGTCAGAGATTTCCTGCTAAGGCTAGCAGGTCCTATTGCTGAGCTAGCTAAAGCCAAATTGGAGCATTGTGGCTGGTGAATGTTAGGTTTCCTTAACAGGTTTTTCCCATAAGTGCAGGCTGACCCAGGTTTAGATTTGTGACATGCGCCCGGCCACTGGGGTGGCCTCCATTCTCTGGGTCCTCATCACGAATTAGCTTTATCATTAATAAATTCTAAGAGCTTCATTATGAATATTTAGTAACAATTCAAAATAGACACACTAATATGGATGTTACCTGCATATTTCATCAGTGACCTTGTGCAGTTTAGAAGGAACAGATATTTGACATACATAAAATAAGATGGCTCTTCTAACTATTCTAGTATATATTGAAAAGGAAGATACTATTTTGAGGTAAAACGTTTACAAATAATGCTTCAACATAATATTGTTGCATGCTAATGTTCAAGCAATTATCTCCGACACATATATTACATGATTTCTGCTTGGGCTTGCTGCATTAACTGACTTTTGGTTTCCTTGCTAAAGCACACAGTGCTTAGAGCACAATTACTACTTGTATCCCGTAGCTGTTTTCTAGTTTGCCTGTGTTTACATGCTTACTAAGAGTCCTCTGTGCTTCTATCTTGTTTATTCCAGTTGTACTTGTTTCTTTTATGATGAGATTTAAATATGTAACCTGGTAAAATGTGACTAAAAGAGAGTTGTTTCTATGAAGGCTAAATTGACTGCTTTGGAAAAATACCTGATAAAAGTGAGTTGTCTAATTTATATAGATTGGAGGTATAGATCAGAAAACTGTAAAAACTTGGCAGGAAAACCATAAAATTTTGCATGTAATTTGCAAGTGTATTTTCAGTTCTCACTTCGGTGGGGAATCTTACATGACGCATTAGAGGTGACGTGTGGTTTACAGAAGAGAGACATCAGAGAACTCGAATCAACAGATTCCTACTCAAAGGAAAAGCCTTGGGCCTATATCAGAAAATTGGTGAATAAAAGTATATGTCTGTTTTCAATTAAAGTGTTTAAGGTTTGTTTGTATCACTTTTTATGAATCTACTCCTTAACTAACATCTGCTTCATTATTTAACACCATTCATTTTTAAGATTTTAACCTAAATTATTCTTTTTAAAGTCCCAAAACTTTTTTTCTCTCTACATTAAACAGGTTAACCATTATCTGCATGTGGCCCATGTGTACATGTGTATTGATAAGCTGTTATGACATCTTTGCAAATAAATGTGAGAAAGAAGTATTCATACCATTTAGAAAATTATAATGTGCTAGCGCCTACATATTTATTTCAAATATCTAAACTGTGAGAAACATTTTCTGTATGAAATGTTGGACAGAAGAAATGCACCCAGTAACAATTCCTGGTATCTATATTTAAAGCCGCTGAGACGGTGTCAAGTCTTGGGAATTGCCTTGAGTAAACTATTCCTCCTTTGCAAAGGCACATGTTTCATTTCTCAGAACTTACATAAATGGATGTTTTTTCCCTATTACTCCCTTTTAATAAGGGGAAAAAAATGCCCAAGGAAAAGGAAGTTAGCCGTAAACACCTATCTAGGAGTTATGTAGCTTTTGCTTTCTAGATAAGCTTGTTTTTACATTTTGTCTTTGTTTTTGTTTTAAATTTCTCTTGCTTTCCAGACAATATTTGAAAAGTCACACATTAAAAGCAAACAAAAACCAATGGAATGCATATTAATAGCATATATATGTAGAAATAAACTAATTATTTGCATCAGTATTTATTTGTATAGGCAATCGTATTAAAAAAAGATTTCACAGAAGACATTTTGAACAGCTTTCCAACAGGTCCAAATTTTACAAAGACATTAGTACCAAGTTTTATTCATATAAAGACATACAACCTCTCCTTCCCCCTTAGTTCACGTGTACAGTTTGGTGAAGAGACTATTCCAGTTCACAATGAAGTTGCAGGTTTCACTGTTTGCAGGGAAAGCCTCAGACGTTTAATCATTCCATACCTTTTTTACACCATCCACGGTGTGCACAGGCCCCCCCTGGCACAGATTATCTACTTTCGAGTGGTTGCTGAATGGTTTAGATCCTTGAATTTACTGTCTCAAGGATCTGGTCTTCATTTATTTCTTAATTTATTAAACTTATCACCAGTAAATGTTGTATTTGTAATATTTACATAATACTTATAGTATATGATAATAATATCAAATTTATTAACAGGTTGGGCAGCAGTTCTTGCACTTTTTAGTCTCAGGACCCTATTACTCAGAAATTATTGAAGAACCCAAAGGCCTTTTGTTCGTGTGGGTTATATCTATTAATATTTACCCCATTGGAAACTAAAACTGAAAAATTTTAAAGTGCTTATTGTTTCATTTAATAGCAGCTGGATTTTCATCTTTCGTGTGTTCAGTCTGTTGCAATATCTCTTGCCACGTGATCCTCTGGAAAACTGGATTGTACACTCATCAGAGAATGCAGCGAAAAGGTCAGTACGACAGTGAATCCAAATTTGGCATTGCAGACTCCCTGTGGGAACCACTCCTCTGGGACACACTTTGTTGATGGACTATTTGGTGTTCATATTCATTAAAAAAATCTGGGGAATCACTTCCTCACCAGTCCTGTCTTGGCAACTCTCCACTCTCCACATACACAGGGCCCCTGACCTTCCCACAGAGGCATACCATTCTTTTCTCTTCTTGATCTATTAACATAAAGTCAAATACATATCTCAGTTAACATTTATAACAAAGGATCTATTGATTCACAGCTTTTAGTTATCATTGAACTTTTTTTCTTTAACTTTATATAATTTCCTCATCTTATCTGGTGCTTCATTGCCTGTAAAAATAAGAATGTGAGTGGTTTAACACTCAAAGTTAATTTTGATTTGTGCCACAAAATAAGTTTTGCTTTGTGTTTTTAGAGGAATTTTTATAAGGATACTTTGTATCTGAAAAGATACGATTTTATCTTATCTTATCCTTTATCTTATCCTTGGTGTTCTTGTCTTGTCTATCCTAAGCCCCACTCTCCCCATAGTGTTCTCTCGCTTCCCTTTCCCTCTGCTCTTCTTTCAGTACCACTGATTTAACTTACCAAGCTCCAAGCAGAGGGCATGGTAACAAAAGCAGGGGCATATGGTCAGGTAATCAGTAATGCGCTTCTCCACTTTCCTCTGCTGTCTTTCTCTCTCATGTCAAGTCAGTGCTCTTCATGCCCATTGTTAGCCAGCCCAGATTCGGTGCAGGTCTCAGTTCACACCACCTTCTTTCTGCCTTGTTGCTGTGCTCCAGCCACAGTGGCTTTCTTTCCTTTCCACAAACTTCAGATTCGTTCCCACCACTGGGTTTTTCTGTCCTCTCTGCCTGTATCAGATATTTTCTCTCTTCACCTACAGGGCTCTGCTACAATAACTTTCTCAGAGAGTGTGTCTCTGATCACGATATCTAAAATTGTTATTCTGTCTCTCTATTCTCTTGCTTTCTACTTTCTTCCTAGAACAAAACTAAAAGTATTTGTGCGTGCCCTTGTCTTTGTTCTGTAAGCTGTGAGATTCACGAGGGAAGGAACTCCGTCTTCTTTATTGCCCTAAACACTGCCTGGCACATAAAGCGCTCAGTAGCTACTGGTTGAATGAGTCATTGATTCCTCCAAGCCTCTTCTTAGGTTGTGATGAATGGAGCCATTACTATTGATGCTGCAATGGTGGCCTTCATTGCTTAGGAACCGGAAGTCAGTCCATGAAATGGTGATGCATAGAGTAGGGAAAAGTTGGTGCTGCTAATTATTGCTTCAAAAAGCCATGTGACTTTCATTTTCCTTATCAAGGAGCAAGTTGACTGCCAGCTAATATCTCCATTTCACCTTAGTATTCTATTTGGCTGCTCTTTGAAGTCTGCCTCCCTCTCTCCCTCCCTCCCTTCCTTCTTTTTTTCCTTTTTCCCCAAATTGTGTCTGATTCTCATTTACATTGGATTTTCTCTGGGTCAGATAAGGGGGAGGAATGCAGTGTGATTTACGCTGAGATTGTTTAAAGTGCTAGAAAGACCTGGGAAGTCATTTAATGACACCTTCCAGTTATAGATGAAGAAACAGGGTGGGAGTCTATGACTTTTCCAAGGTCCCAGTTAGTGACAGAACTAAGACTTCGACTCCAGATTTTCTATTTCTCACTTCAAAGTCAAACGCTTCTAAATCTGTGCCCAAACCTACTACTTAGTAGTTGACTCACCAAGCAATTGAGTGCCTCTGTTTCTTATTTGTAAAATGAAAAATATCCTCACTCAGATTTGTTTGGAGAATTAAATGGAAATGCACACTGCATGGCTCTTGAAGGCTTCGATGCGTGCCAGCGTTTGCTCTTCCTCCCTCGTCTGGCAGTCTTGGCCATCCTCATGTAGAAAAGCTTGTTCTTTCTCTAATTTGGCTAGTGTTCGTTTCCTCCTCTGCAGTCAACCATAGATCCTCTAACTCCTTGTCAAAGCCGGCGGCTTTCAGCTTTCACATGCCCAAAATTGTCTAGACAGGTGAAACTTTAAAAGTTTTATTTTTAAAAATTAGTCTGATTTTTAGAGATTGGTGTTTCCTTGTTATTGAAGCATATATATCACTTTTCACTTGAGAGATGCCATCACTTCTTTAAATTACACTAACACCTCTACCATATAGAAAAATGACCATAAGATGGTCATTATTCATGGTACAAGAGTGATGCTTCCAATTCTAGATACAGTGTTAAAGATCTTATCAACTGACTTTTATACTCCCCAGCTTAATGTGGTTCTTAGTTGAATAATTACAAAATAAAACAAAGATAAATAAAAACTTTGAAAAATTACACAAAGTGACAGCAGAGGGAGCTATTGAGGTTTGAGTACATTTTCCCTTGCCCTGGCTGAGGGTTTTTTTTTTCTTTAAACTATATAATATTTTGACTTCGACTTTCTCATCTCAAGTATCAATATGCAGGAAAAGTTTTATCATATTGGAGGATGTATATACCGTTTAGGGGAGTGAAAATTGAGGCTTTTTTTCTATCAGCTCCCTTCAATTCCCTCGTCATCCCCAACACTCCTATAAAGGTAGTGGGTATAAGAAAAGTAATGACAGTTTTACAGTGGTAATTCTAGAAATGAGTCTGCTCCATTAGTGGCAATCTGGGTCATCAGGATCAGTGCTCCACAGCCCATTGTCCCAAACTGTGTTTTTGCCTGGCTTCCTGGAGACCACTGTTGGGCTTCAGAAGTCTTAGGGCCTGCTTAAATGATCGCCAGTGCTCTGCCCTGCTTCAGTTATATGTAGTGGAATATGAGACCTGAAAGGGCTAAAATTCACAGCGTTTCGTGAAAAACTCTCATTAGAAGGGAGGACAGTTGTACCAGGACTAGATGTGGTGCGTGCATGCCTGTGTAGTACGTGGGTGGAAGGTGGTGGAAAAAGTTGGTTTCAGGCCTTTCTCCGCAATCTTCTTTAGGTCACATTCATGTGTATGATCTACTTCTGCTCTTGGTATTTTTGTCTCTCCCTACCCTACCTGCTGGTCCTGTGTCTCCTAACTGGATCCTCAGCCTGAGTTCTCCCGACTTGAGCCTCTCCTCCACACTTCAGCCATAGTCTTTATTTTTTTCAACGCTACTCTGAATTTCTTTTCTAGAGATTTTTCCGTTTGTGCACAAGTGCAAAGTGGGTGGGTGTGTAGGGATACTCCTTGCAGGATTATTTGTAATAGCAAATTAAAAAATGGGAATGAATCTGTTCATCTAAAAAATAAATTTGGAATTCCTTACAATGAAACACTATTTAGCCATTAGTGCTGATGTGGGACAATATTGACGTATTTTCTTAAATTAAAAAACTCATGGCACATATGATCTGTATGATCTGTACCATGAGTTTTAAAATTTAATGTGTAATTGAAATATATGATTTACATATAATTTTAATACATAATTTAAACTTAAAGCAAGTTTTAAAAGATTTTATAGGTAAAGTTTCTGGAAATATACACAAGACATTCATAACAATGGCTGCTTCTGAAGTGGGTCCTAGACTTGCTGGGTATGCGGGAGGAAAGAGGAGAGATTTTGCTTTTTGTCTTGTAGCTTTCTTTGATTTCAGCTGTCTACTGAGAGCTTATAATTAACAAACTAATTTAAATTTAAATGAATAAATCTATTGATCTTCCAAGATTGAAGCCCAGGTGTCAGTGTCCCCCTGATGCCGTTCCTGACCCCCTTGCTCTGATTTAGATGATGCTCCTTTGTGGTCACTGAATTGAAATCCTCTTCTCTACTTGAGACAGCTTCATGTGGTAGAACCGGTAGGGGTTTTGATCTCAGGCCTAACTGGGGTAAAATCATAACTCAGCCTTTATCTGCCGTGTGGTATTGGGCTCTTGAGACATCTAACCTCCTTTAGCCTGAGTTTCTTCACCATAAGAGTGGGAGTATTGATGCCATTCTTGCAAGATTGTTGTGAAAGGCAGAGTGAATTTATGCAGAGGCTCATAGTATGATGACAGGCGGATATGCTCGGTAAGAGGTATTAGGTGTTTTTTTGAGGATGGAGGTTGTTTTCTCCATTCTAATAGCCTTGACAGTTAAATAAATGCAGTAATGGTTTTTCTACAGGGTTTTTCTTCTGTGGCATAACAACATTTCTAGACTATCAAATTGCACCTGTACTATGTCTCATTCACTTCAAGCTGTGCACTCAGCCAGCTGTTTGGATGAACAATCTTGATGAAGTCTTAATACCAAAGCCTGACATGTTTCCAATGGTCCTCTACTGACTTACCTAAAAGGGGAATCTAATGGTGGCATCCAGGCACCATTTTAGGACGAGCACGATTGTAGAAAATTCAGCATGAAGATTTGGCATTCTCAAATCAACTATATAGGTAGTTTCTACTGCTGATGGTGTGAGTTTTATCTGGCCAGCATGGAGCAGAGAAGAGCAGTCAAGTTGGTGCTGCCCCCAGGGCATCACTAGCTTGCATCAGAGACAGTGGGTGGTCTTAGAATTTTAACAGTGTCGCCCCCCTCTTATGAACTACCTCTTTTTAAAGGCACTTCTCTCAGACTGCTTTTTATTATGCTTTCTTTTGAAATTGTAAGCAGCATTGTCCGTAGCAGTCTTGTCAACACAAATTTTTAAATGAATGAATTAACCCATGATTTTTGCCCAAGTTTGATAATATTCCCAAGCATCTAATTTTATGTCATTTTGTTTAATGAAGTATAATCAAACATTTTCTTCTGCTTCTTGAGAAGCATTTAGATAGCAAGAACCACTGATCAGCTTGATTGTTCCATAAAGATGTAAACGCTACTGGCAGAGTTCACTTGTTTAGAAGATGCTTCTGGAACTTGGTACTGCATTAATGTGATAAGATGGTGAATCCAGGTGAGTGAAATACATATCAGAAATAGATCCCATAAAAATTCAGTGCTGCTCATCTCCTTTAGTTCCTTTCAGCAACAAACCAGAAGTGTGCTTGGTTTTAGCTTTCTGCTTCTTTTGACACTTTGCTTTTTATCAGCAACAAGAGATGTGTTGTTTTAGCTTCTGTTTTAATCTCTGTTTTAAACCTTGCCCCCCCCACCGCCCACATGCCAAAAACAAATTAAAGGTCTATTTTTCTTGATAGCTAAGATTGTTATCCCAGGAAATGATTCAGTGAAAATGTGTCTGCATAAAATAGCAGTAGCAAAATCTGTTCTTAATGAAATGCATTGTTCTAGCAAGAGCCCAGAGCTCAGCAAAGAGGTCAGATGATTCCCCCAGATCACCATAGCCAAAACTTTGTCAGTCAAGTCAATATGCCAAGTTATATACCTGGGAGGAGATAATTCCTAAAGTGTATCTCCAATAAGCCTACTTAGGGTGATGAAAAATGGCCACAGTTCCTTTGTCATTCCCCTAGTTGAGAGGTAGAGTTTATCTTCCCCTGGAATCTGGCTTGCTCTGTGATTGCTTACACAATGGGAGGCAGAGCAATGACACTTGCCTAAATGGAACTAAGCCTTAACAAGGTCTGGAAGTTTCTGGTTTACATTTTTGGGAGTCCAGAGTGGCCATATAAAATGTCTGGCTACCCTGTTGGAGGGACCGCAGGATAATACATGGAGAGAAAGACCGATCCACCCAGGTGTCGTTGGGAAGCCTCTAAATGACTTCAGTCTCATCCCCCTCCTGATCACAGCCTCGTGAGAGACCTGTCACAAGAACCTATAACATAGGAATTTGGCTTTGGGATGGGTAGAAACTGGAAGTGATTCAAGGAGATTGTTAGTGAGGCCTGGAAGGACAGAGAGGAAATTGTCATTGGAGGTTGGAGAAAAGGTGACCTGTGTTACCCATGACCAAAAGCTTGGCAGAAAGTTGATAGTATGGAAAATAGAGAATATACCCAATGAACTTGTGGCTAGAGCTCTCTGCATACATTCACTGTACCCCTCTCAACAACCCTGTAAGGATGGCATCAGCATTCCTATTCCCAAGGTGAGGAAATTCAAACTAATGAAGGTTAAATACTTTGCCCAATATCACACAGCTGCTAAGTGTCAGAGTCAAACTTTTAACACAGTTTGGCTAAGGGGCTTGTCAGGCAGAATGAAAAGTACTAATGGATTTCTTTTATATGAAAAGGTATCAATAAAGAGAGATGAACTAGAGAAGAAACTGTTGCGTTTTTGAGCAGAACCTAGAGGACACATTTCCAAGCAGGGAACTCTGGGAGACTTGGCAGGTGCATCTATCTGACGAGAAAATGGGAAAGGTTCTGTTGTTGGAGGGTGACTGGCAGCAGCTAGGCTGTCTTACATATGGCCCAATGACTCAAGCCATTATGCAAACTCTTCAGCTGGGATGGAATCATGCTCCACAGAAAGGCTTTGGATATCAGTTTCAATGAGTACTTCATGGCCAACTCATGGAGACTTCCTTAAGGCTGATAAATTCCCAGGAAATGTGGTGGAATAAACTATTCAAAGCAGGAGAGCTTTAGCTTCTCCATGCTATCTGTACAGTGGACCAAATGGCAACTCTAGTGATGAACCCCGTACCCAGAGAATGATGGGTGAGTTCTTAAAATCTGCCCTTCAATGTGGGGAACTCCACAAATTTTGTTGTTAGTACCTGGAGTCCCTGTGCAGGAGGCTATGATGATTTACCAGGATAAAGATAGACCTTGCCACCCCCAAATGAAGCAATCTCTCTGCAATCTGAGGCAAAATTCCCCTTCAAAGGAACCTAGCAATAGGCTATATGGATATGGATTAATAGGGATTCCCAAAGAAAAGATTGATGGGGTAAGCACTGGAGAAATTTGGCCCATATATCAGCTGGGAGAAGTGGGATCCAGGTGGCAGTTGCCCACCCAACTGAAACAGAAAGTGTCTTTTTAGAACTATATTCCCCTGTGGTGATCAACCTCCAGCTATGGGAGGGAATAAGTTGGGGAGCTGCCTGACTGTATACTCTTGTGTCCTGATTTGACAGCTTATAAGGAAAAAGACTAAGGGTGGGACCAAGAAGGAACTGGCCCCAGAAGGAACCGGCCCTAGAAGGAACTGACCCTAGAAGGAACTGACATTAGAAGGAACTCTCTGACCCTAGAAGAAACTGAAGAGCTTATACTCCGTTGAGGGTACAATGGGATAGGGTAGAAGGGTTAGGGGTACAAATTTTTATGGTTCTTTTGGATACCAGTGTTCACGTGATTATCTTAACAGGTTCTTTTGAGCAGTGGGGGCCACACATTCAATTCGCTGGATTTGAAAAAGGAGTGAAACGTGGAGGGGAGGTAACTGTAATCATCTGGATTGGGCTGTTCAATCCACTGTTGGGCACTGCTGTTGCTCTCATTGCTGAATGCATAGTTTCTATTGATGTTTTACATGCTTGTATTATAAATGCTTATAAATTGCAAGAAGGTTTTCCCAATTGAGAACAATTACTTATGAGAAGATGATAGTGGGATGAAATCACTAACAGGGCTTCTAGTTCCATCCATGTTGTACAATGAAAACAATAGAATTACAATATAGAAATAGTGGAATTCAAAACCATGATTAAGGCCTTAAAGGCAGCAGGAGTATTGAGAGATGCAATTCTTTACAACAGGTCAGTGGCCATTGAAAGTACTAATGGAAGCTGGATACTTATGGGAGATTACTGCCACTGAATTCAGTTATTACAGTCCTGGCTTTTCCAGGCATTGTATATCAAAATGGGTAGTACCTTGAATGTCATCTTGAACGTTGCTAATGCCTTCTTTTCAATCTCTTTGGCACAGGGAGATCAAGATCAGTTGCCTTTACCTAGCTGGGGCTTCAGTACACACTTATGGTATTGCAACAGAAGTATGTGCATTCTTATGTTATCTGCCATCAATGGGTGGGCTGAGACATGACGTAAATCTCTCTCTCTTTAGAGGGCGTAGTTTCACTGGATTGATAACATCACTTAAACAGGCCCTACCTTAGTTATCTGTTTCTGGGTAACAAGTGGCTACCAACTTAATAGTTTAAAATAACACAAATTTTTTTATTTATAGTTTCATTGTATCAGGAATCTGGCATGACTTAGCTGGGTCCTCTGCTTCAGAGTCTGTCATAAGGCTGCAATCAAGGTGTTGGCTCAGGCTGGGCTCTCATCTAGGGGTCTACTAGAAAAGAATCTGCTTCCAGGCTCACATAATTGTTGAGTGAATTTAGTTCTTCAAGGATTGTTGGACTGAGGGCTTCAGTTCCTTGCTGGTTGTTTGCCGGAGGCCACCTCAGTTCCTTGCCATGTGGGCCTTTCCAAAGAGTAGCTTGCTTCTTGAAGACAGCAAGGAAGGGGGTCTGTTAGCAAGATGGAAATTACGTAAGATTATGTAGTCTAATTATGAAGTGACACCCCCTCAGTGCTCAGGTATTCTGTTGGTTGGAAGCAAGTTATTCAAGGGCTGGATCATACGAGGCTGTGAATGCCGGGAGGTGGGGTTATTGGAGAACACCTTAGAGTTTGCCCACCATAGACCCCATAAAGAACAGGTGACAATGATTTGAGAGTGTATACTAACTCACATGAGAGCCCAGGGGAGGCTTGTTAATTGTGATAAAATACAAGAAACAGCCACATTCTTGGGAGCAATGTATTATGAGGCTCAAAGTTTGACCCCTGAGACAGTAAAGGAAAAGTTATTTACCTTATGGCCTGCCCACTACCAAAATGGGAGCCCAGTTCTTTATTTGATTATTTGGGTATTGGAGACAATATTGATTCATTGAGGCATTTGGTTGAGCCCAATATATAAGTCAATCAGAAAATATGCCAAATTTAGCTGGGGATCTGAGCAGCAAGCAGAGATAGAGTCAGTGTAACAGGCTGTTTCAGAGCCCTACTCTTGGGGCCTGTGAACTCCAGGGTCTCCTTGAACTACAGGTTCTCTTGTTATCTATCACTATCTATATCTATCTATTACTCACAACAATGTTGATTGGAGCCTCTGGCAAAGAGCAACTGGTTTCTTGATGTCTGAGCTAAATGTAAAGCTAATGGTGTCTACTGGATGACAGCAGCTGGCTAGACCAAAGACAGCTTTGGAAGATTGACTGTGATAAGGTCAGGTGAGCACAATGGCCTAAATTGAAAGCCACACTGTTTCTCTAGACTATACTCCTAAATGCAAGATATGTTTTGTTTTTACTGAGCCTTGAGCTGTGACTAACAGTGTAACTATCTGGTTGGGCACCTGGATGACGACTGAATGGTATATTAAAGACACATTTCTGTGAGACCATGGGCTCTGGAAAGCCATTGCTGAAGCTAGATGGGACATTTCTGTAACGCATATAAATACTTTTGGGAAGAATCCATGCTGAGATAAGACTACATGAAATGATGGATTGATTGGGCCTACACGGCCTAGGCAGGCAGCATCAATACTTGATTTTGTCCTTTTTTACTAATTTCATTATCACTGACAGTTTTAGGGTCTGTTTTTATTGACTGATTTTTGTCTTGGTTATGGGTTACGTTTTTCTGCTCCTTGGCATATCTGGTAATTTTTTATTTATTATTATTATTTTTATTGTGGTCATAATAGCTTATAACATAGTGAGATTTCAGTTGTACATTATTGTTTGTCATACACCATATAATTATGCCCCTTCACCCCTTGTGCCCACCCTCCACCCTCTTTCCCCTAGTAACCACTAATTTATTCTCTTTGTCCATAAGTTTATCTTCCATATATAAGTGAAATCATATGGTGTTTGTCTTTCTCTTTCTGGCTTATTTCACTTAACATGATGCCCTCAAGCTTCATCCATGTGGTTACAAATGGGATGATTTTGTCTTTTTTATGGCTGAGTAGTATTCCATTGTATATTTATACCACATCTTCTTTATCCAATCATCTGTCGATGGGCACCTGGGTTGCTTCCACGTCTTGGCTGTTGTGAATAATGCTGCAGTGAACATAGGGGGGCATAAGTCTCTTTGAATTGTTGATTTCCAGTTCTTTGGGTAAATACCCAGTAGTGGGATATCTGGGTCATATGGTAGTTCTATTTTTAATTTTTTGAGAAATCTCCATACTGTTTTCTACAGTGGCTGCACCAGTTTGCATTCCCACCAGCAGTGGATGAGGGTTCCCTTTTCTCCTCACCCTCTCCAACATTTGTTGTTTTTTGTCTTGGTGACGATAGCCATTCTAATGAGTGTAAAATGGTATCTAAGTGTAGTTTTGATTTGCATTTCCCTGATGATTAGTGATGCTGAGCATCTTTTCATGTGCCTATTGCCCATCTGTATGTCTTCTTTGGAAAAATGTCTGTTCATATCTTCTGCCCACTTGTTGATTGAGTTGTTGGTTTTTTTGTCATTCATTTGTGTGAGCTTTTTATATATTATGGAGATTAACCCCTTATTGGATATATGATTTTCAACTATTTTCTCCCAGTTGGTGGGTTGTTTTTTCATTTTGATCTTGGTTTCCTTTGCCTTCCAGAAGCCCTTTAGTCTGATGAAGTCCCAGTTGTTTATTTTTCTTTTTTTACCCTTGTCTGAGTAGACAAGATATTCAAAAATATCCTTTTAAGTCTGATATCAAAGAGTGTACTACCCATATTCTCTTCCAGAAATTTTATGGTTTCAGGTCTTACCTTCAAGTCTTTGGTCCATTTTGAGTCTATTTTTGTGCATGGGGAAAGATAATGGTCTACTTTCATTCTTTTGTGTGTGGCTGTCCAGTTTTCCCAGCACCATTTATTAAAGAGGCTTTCCTTACTCCAGTGTATGTTCTTGGCTCCTTTGTCAAAGATTGGTTGTCCATAGATGTGTGGTTTTATTTCTGTGCTTTCAGTTTGGTTCCATTGATCTGTGTGCCTGTTCTTGTACCAGTACCAAGCTGTTTTGATTACTATAGCTTTGTAGTATATTTTGAAGTCAGGGATTTCCCTGCCACCAGCTTTGTTCTTGTTTTTCAGTCTTGCTTTGGCTATTTGGGGTCTTTTGTTGCCCCAGGTGAATTTTATGATTCTTTGTTCTATTTCTGTGAAGAATGTCATTGGAATTCTGATTGGGATTGCATTGAATCTGTAGATTGCTTTAGGTAGTATGGACATTTGAACTATGTTTATTCTTCCAATCCATGTTCATGGAATATCTTTCAATTTCTTTATGTCATTATCGATTTCTTCCAGTAATGTCTTATAGTTTTCTTTGTATAGGTCTTTCACCTCCTTAGTTAAATTTATTCCTAGATATTTTATTATTTTTGCTGCAATTGTAAATGAAATTGTATTCTTGAGTTCTTGTTCTGTTAGTTTGTTATTTGAGTATGGAAATGCTACTGATTTTTGTAAGTTGACTTTATACCCTGCAATTTTGCTGTAGTTGTTGATTATTTCTAATAGTTTTCTGATGGATTCTTTAGGGTTTTCTATATATAAAATCATGTCATCTGCAAACAACGAGAGTTTCACTTCTTCAGTGCCTATTTGGATTTCTTTTATTTCTTTTTCTTGCCTAATTGCTCTGGCCAAAACCTCTAGTACTATGTTGAATAAGAGTGGTGAGAGTAGGCACCCTTGTCTTGTTCCTGTTCTCAGAGTGATGGCTTTCAGTTTTTCCCCATTGAGTATGATTTTGGCTGTGGGCTTGTCATATATGGCCTTTATTATATTGAGGTACTTTCCGTCTATATGCATTTTATTGAGAGTTTTTATCATGCATGGATGTTGGATCTTGTCAAATGCTTTCTCTGCATCTATGGAGCTTATCATGTGGTTTTTGTTCCTCATTTTGTTACTGTGGTGAATCGCATTGATGGATTTGCAGATGTTGAACCATCCTTGTGTCCCTGGTATGAATCCCACTTGATCATGGTGTATGATCTTTTTAATGTATTGCTGTATTCAGTTTGCCAATATTTTGTTCAGGATTTTTGCATCTATATTCATCAGTGATATTGGCCTGTAATTTTCTTTCTTTATGTTGTCCTTATCTGGCTTTGGTATCAGGGTGATGTTGGCCTTGTAGAATGTGTTAAGAATATTTCCATCTTCCTCTATTTTTTGGAATAGTTTGAGAAGAATGGGTAATAAATCTTCTTGAAATGTTTGGTAGAATTCTCCTGAGAAGCCATCTGGTCATGGACTTTTATTTTGGGGGAGGTTTTTGATAACTGCTTTAATCTCTTTACTTATGATTGGTCTGTTCAGATACTCTATTTTTTCTTCATTCAGTCTTGGGAGAGTGTAAGAGTCTAAGAATTTATCCATCTCTTCTAGATTGTCCAGTTTGTTGGTGCATAGTTTTTCATAATGTTCTCTTATAATCTTTTGTATTTCAGTAGTACCCATTGTAATTTCTTCCCTTTCATTTCTAATTTTATTTTTTTGAGTCTTCTCTCTTTTTTTCTTAGTGAGCGTGGCTAAGGGTTTGTCAATTTTGTTTATCTTCTCAAAGAAACAGCTCCTTGTTTCATTGATACTTTCTACAGTCTTTTTTGTTTCAATTTCATTTATTTCTGCTCTAATTTTTATTATTTACTTCTTTCTACTGAGTCTGGGCTTTGTTTGTTCTTCTTTTTCTAATTCTGTTAGGTGTAGTTTAAGATTGTTTATTTGAGCTTTTTCTTGTATATTAACATAGGCCTGTATTGCTATAAATTGCCCTCTTAGGACTACTTTTGCTGCGTCCTATATGAGTAGGTACAGTGTTTTCATTCTCGTTTGTCTCCAAATAATTTTTTATTTCTCCTTTTATTTCTTTGACAACCTATTGGTTGTTTAGTAGCATGTTGTTTAGTCTCCACATTTTTGTTCCTTTCTCTGCTATTTTCTTGTAGTTGATTTCTAGTATCATAGCATTATGCTTAGAGGAGATAGTAGATATGATTTCAATCTTCTTAAATTTATTGAGGTTTGCCTTGTTTCCCAATATATGTTCTATCCTTGAGAATGTTCCATGTGCACTTGAGAAGAATGTATACTCTGCTGTTTTTGGATGGAATACTCTATCCAAAGTCTTTATTCTAGAGCTAGTTTAATCTTTATTCTAGGGCTAGTTTAACTCTCACTTATATATCTATTAAGTTCATCTGGTCTAGTTTTTCATTACTTCCACTATCTCCTTGTTGACTTTTTGTTTGGATGATATATCCATTGAATTAAGTGGGGTGTTGAGGTCCCCCACTATTATTGTGTTGTTGGTAATATTTCATTTTATGTTTGTTAATAATTGCTTTATGTACTTTGGTGCTCCTGTGTTGGGTGCATATATGTTTATAAGTGTTATGTCTTCTTGCTGGAGAGTCCCTTTTATCATTAAATGCTTCCCCTCTGTGTCTCTCTTTACATTTTATCATGAAGTCTACTTTGTCTGATATAAGTATGGCAACATCTGCATTCTTTTGTTTGCCATTAGCTTGGAGTAGTGTCTTCTATCCCTTCACTCTGAGCTGATGTTTGTCTTTAGAGCTGAGATGTGTTTCCTGGAGGAAGCACATTGTTGGGTCTTGTTCTTTAATCCATCCTGCCACTCTGTGTCTTTTGATTGGAAAATTTAGTCCATTTAAATTTAAGGTGATTATTGATATAATCACTTAATACTTAATACTGCCATCTTATTGCATGTTTTCCAGTTCTTCTGCATATCCTTTTTTCTTGTCCCATGTATATTGGGCTACCGATTTGATTAGGTAGTTTTCTATGTTGGTTTTCTTCATTTTCTCCATGTTTATCATATATGTCTCTGTTCTAATTATTTGTTTAGTGGTTACCATTAGGTTCATATAAAAAATCTCGAAGATGAGAAAGTCCATTTTCTGATTGCCTCCTATTTCCTTAGACTATACTGATTCCATCCCTCTCCTCTTCCTCTTCTAATTTATTTTTGTCACATCTTATTCCATTTTGTGTTGTGAGTTTGTGGTTAAGGTGATGATGTAATTTTTATTTTGGTGTTTTCCTTTTCTTCATTCTTGATGTAAGAATTAAGTGTTTACCAACCTGATCTGATAGACAGCTGCCAATTTCTGATTGTTGCATACCTCTTCATCTCCTTGCTCAGGGCTTTGTAACCCTTTTCCTGTTTTCTTTTTTCTACTTGCAGGTGTGAGAGCCTTCTTGAGGATTTCTTGTAGTGGGGGGTCTTGTGGTGATGAACTCCCTTAGCTTTTGTTTATCTGGGGAAGTTTTTATTTCTCCATCATTTCTGAAGGAGATTTTCACTGGATAGAGAATTCTTGGCTGGAAGTTTTTGCCTTTCAGGATTTTGAACATATCATTCCACTCTCTCCTAGCCTGTAAGGTTTCTGCTGAGAAATCCTGTGAAAGCCTGACAGGGATTCCTTTGTAAGTTATTTTCTCCTGCTTTGCTGCCCTTAATATTTTTTCTTTGTCATTGAGTTTTGCCAGTTTTATTACTATATGCCTTGCAGTAGGTCTTTTTACAATAACATTGTTGGGAGTTCTGTTAGCCTCTTTTACGTGTATTTCCATCTCCTTTCCCAGGTTTGGGAAATTCCCCACTATTGTTTCTTTGAACAAGCTTTCTGCTCCATTCTCCTTTTCTTCCCCCTCTTGAATACCTTTAATCCTTATGTTGCATTTCCTAATTGAGTCAGATATTTCTCTGAGAGCCTCTTTATTTCTTTTTATTCTTAGTTCTCTCTTCTCCTCCCTCTGAAGCATTTCTATAGTATTGTCTTCTAAATTGTTAATTTGGCCTTCCATATTGTCAGTTTTGTTGTTTAGGGAGTCCAGATTTTTAAAATCTCATCCATTATGTTTTTCATCTCCAACAATTCTGATTGGTTCTTCTTTAAAGTTTAAATCTCTTTTGTGAAGAAGCTCCTGAATTCATTAATTTGTCTTTCTGTGTTTTCTTGTAACTCATTGAGTTTTTTTATGATAGCTATTTTGAATTCTTTCTCATTTAGGTTATATATTTCTGTGTCTTTGGGATTGGCTTCTGGGTATTTGTCATCTTCCTTCTTGTCTGGAGATTTAAAATACTTTTTCCTATTGCTTGATGGTGTGGATTTTTGCCTCCACATGGCGTTATTGTCTGGTCGCTGCTGCCATGTCCCGCCATTTGGTGAGGATCAGGCGCTGTGTATTCTGAGTCCAGCACAATCTGGGCATCCCCAGCTCTGGCCACTGGCTGCTTTTCTCACTGTGTGATGCTCTGGCTGATGGCAGATCTGGAGCACTGGGCAGGGGAGGGGTACTCTCCTTCCCCTGTGCTTCCCTCAGCCTCCACTTCTCACTCTGTGTGGAGCTCTGGGTGATAGCAGGACTGGAGTGCCAGGTGGGGTGAGGAACACTTTCTTATACCTGCATGCCCCTCCCAACCAATGCCTCTCTCTCCGCGTGGTGCTCTGTGCACTCACAGGGCTCCACCTGCCACTGCTTCTCTCTCCGTGTGGTGCTGCCTGCGATTGTGTGGCTGGAGCACAGGGCTGGCACACCAGGGCAGGAACAGAGTGCCCCTCCCCAGCTGAGCCACTAGTCTAACTGGCCCATCTCTCATTGTGCCACTCTCTGGGTGAACATGGGACTGGAGTGTGGGGCTGGTGCATTGGGCGGGAACAGAGCACCCTCTTCCCAGCTGAGCTGCTCATTTAACTTCCCCCTCCCTCACTACACTGCTCTCCTGGCAAGCATGGGGCTGGAGCAGGGAACTGGCATTCCCAGTGGGAACAGAGAGCCTCTCCCCAACTGTGCCCCTCCTTTAGCTGTGGGTCTTCTCTCTCTGCGGAGCTCCTGCTGAGCAGCTTCACCTTCTTCTGGAGGATCCAGTGTCACCATCACCTTCAGGCATATGGCTGCGTGGGTCTCCCAGACATCTCCTGTGTTGTGTGTGTGTGTCCTCTGTTGGTGTTTGAATGTCCCTCTAGTTGTATTTTAGAAGGGAAAGTCTGAGGGAAGAGCTCACTCTGCCATGATGCTGACGTCACTCCTCCATATCTGGTAATTCTTGATTGTCATTGTAAATCTTAAATTGTCAAGTTCCTGTGTTTTGTTGTCTTCCTTTAGAAAATATTTGAATCTTGTTTTGACAGGCTAGATATGTTACTTAGGGATTAGCTTGATTTTTTGAGGTTTTTGTCATTTAGCTTTATTAGGGCAGGTCAAGAGTAATATTTATTCTAGGGCTAGTTTAACTCTATTTGTAAGGACACAGATAAGATAAAAAAAAAAAGAATGGAAAAAATATATCATGAAAATACTAATTGCAAGAAAGCTGGAGTGGCTAAATTAAGATCAGACAATGTGGACTCAGGACAAGGAATGTACCAGAGATAAAGAGAGGCATTTTTTAATGATAAAGATGTCAATTCATGAAGCAGGCCTAAAAATTCACAAAGCAATAACTATGACAGAACTAGAAGAATAAACAGACAAATCCATAATTATTTTTGGAGTTTCAATACTCTTCTCTCAGTAACTGAGAGAACAAGGAGACAAAAAAATCAGTAAGGATATAGAAGACTTGAGCAACACTATCAACAAACTTGAACTAGTTTATATTTATAAAATCCTACACCCAACAACAATATAATACACACTTTCTTTTACAAGTGCACACAAAACATTTGCCAAGATAGATTGCATACTGGACCTTAAAAATGTCTCAACAAATTTGAAGGGATTTAAATCATACAGAAGACAAAAAAGGTCTGGAAAAATCTCCAAATATTTAGAAAGTAAATATTACTTTTCTAATGACCCATGGGTCAAAGGACTTCAAAAGGAAAGTTAGACAACACTTTGAAGTGAATGCTATGAAAACAAAATCTATTAAAATTTATGTAATGCAACTAGAAGAGGGCTTTAGAGAAAAATTTATAGTTTGAAATGTTTGTATTAGAAAAGAAGATAGCTTTAAAGTCACTTATCTAAACTTCTACCTTAAGGAACTACAGAAAGAAAAAGAAATTAAACCTAAAGTAAAAAGAAGGGAGGAAATGATAATAACAAAAGAATGAAAATCAATGAAATAGAAAACAACCATTGAGAAGATCAAAGAACCCAAAAGCTAGTTATTTGTAAAGATACATAACATTAATAAACGTCTAGCTAGACTAATCAAGAAATAGACCAGCATAATGCCCAAATAACCAAAATCAGGAAAGAAAGAGAAGACATCACTATAGATCCTATAGATATTAAATAGATAATAAAGGAATATTATTAACATCTTTATGCTCATAAATTTGACAACTTGGAAAGGATAAATTATATGAAAGATACAAATTATTAAAAATGAATTAAGAAGAAATAGAAAATATGAAGGGACTTATATTTATAAATGAATTGGATTCGTAATTTACAGCATTCACACATACAGAAACTATGCCTGATGATTTCACTAGTTAATGTTGTCAAACATTTAAGGCGAAAAAAGAACACCAGTCTTACTCAAGCTTCTTTCAGCAAATCAAGGAGGAGGGAATATTTCTCAATTTATTTTGTGAGGCTGTCACACTTATCCCCAAACCAAAGACGTTACAAGAAAAGAAACTACAGACCACTTTCTCTCATGAATAGGCTTAAAAATCCTTAACAAAATAAATGCAAATCATCTACATAAATATATTCCTAAATATTTATATACATATTTAATATATAAATATATTTATAAATATTTATTTACAAATACATATATTATAGGTTGTGAACCAGTGAGGTTTATCCCAGAAATGTAAGATTTGATAACATTCAAGAATCAATTCATTTAAATTGCCTTATTGAGGAAAATCATATAGTACTCTCAAAAGATACGTAAGAAGCACTGGAAAAAATCCAATACCCACTTGTTAATAAAAACTCTTATCAAACTAAGAACTCTGTCAACTTCCTCAAAAGGCATCTATGATAAACCTTTATTTAGTATATGTAATGATAGAAGACTAAACGCTTTCCGCCAAAATTGGGAGCAAGGTAAGACTATCTGCTCTTACCACTCATTTTTAATATTGTGCTTGACTTCTTAACCAATGCAATTATTCAAAATCAAGACAGGGAAATCTTCTAGATTGCAAAGGAAAAAGTAAAATTCTATTTATTTGCAGATGACATGATTATCAATGTAAAAAATTCTAAAGAACTTACAGAAAAAGTACCAGAACTAATAAGTGTATTAACAAGGTCACAGGATAAAAGTTCAACATAAGCAGTCAATTGTATTTTTATATTCTAGTAATAGCATCAAAAATCATAAAATGCTTGAGGAAAATATGTGAAAAATTTGTCTGCTAAAAGCTATAAAACTTTTTTGAGAGAAATGAAAGAAAAAACAAATAAATGGGGAGATACATCAGGTTTATATAAAGAAAATTTTTTTTTTTTTAAAGATTTTATTTTTTTCCTTTTTCTCCCCAAAGCCCCTCTGGTACATAGTTGTATATTCTTCGTTGTGGGTCCTTCTAGTTGTGGTATGTGGGACGCTGCCTCAGCGTGGTTTGATGAGCAGTGCCATGTCCGCGCCCAGGATTCGAACCAACGAAACACTGGGCTGCCTGCAGCGGAGCGCGTGAACTTAACCACTCGGCCACGGGGCCAGCCCCCTAAAGACAATATTTTTGACATGTCGATTTTTTCCAAACTGGTATATAGATAGATTCAATGCAGTCTCGATCAAAGTTTCAGGAAGATGTTTTATGTAGAAATTGACAAGCTGATTCTAAAATGGAAATGGAAATACAGAGAACCTAGAATAAAAACAATTTTGGAAAAGGAAAACAAAGTAGGAGGCTTCACACTGCAAACTTACATAAAACTTCGGTAATCAAGATAGTGTAGTATTAGAGGAAGGGGTAGACATATCTACTCCTGTCAAATGAACAGAAGAGAGAGTCTAGAAATAGATCCACACATACAGGTTCAAATGATATTTGACAAAGGGGCCAAAATATTTCAATGGTGAAGAGTATTTTTTTTTTAAATAATGGTACTGGAACAGTTGGAAATCAACTTTAAAAAAACACTTGACTCCTTCCTTGTATCATATATAAAAATTAATTCAAAATGGATCACAAACTTAAAAATAAACCTAAGAGAAGATAGTACTTCTAGAAGAAAACATAGGAGAAAATCTTTGTGACCTTGGGTAGGCAGAGATTTCTTTGGACACAAAAAGCACAAATTGTAAAAGAAAAAACTGATAAATTGCATTAAAGTTAAAAATTTCTGCGCTTTAAAAGATACTGTTAATAAATAAAAAGATAAACCAAATCTTTGCAAAACACTAGGTAAAAATATTTGCAACCCATTGAAGTAAAAAAGAACTTGTCTCCAGCATTTACGAAGAACTCTTCAAGCTCAATAATATGGAGACAACTTTATTGAAAAATGGGAAAAGATTTGAGCAGACGCTGCACCCAAAGATACATTTATGTTTGTGTCAAGCACATGAAAAGATGCTTAACATCATTAGTAATGGGAAATGAAAAATTAAAATCATAATAAGATACTTCTCTACACTTATTAGCATGGCTAAATTTCAAAAGATTGACAAAAATCAAATGTTGATGAGGATGAAAAATCACTGGAACTCTCCTCATACATTATTGGTAGAAATGCAAAATGGTACAATCATCTTGGAAAACAATTAGGCAATTTATTATAAACTTAATAGTAAGTTTAGCATAATTCTCTGCAATTTTGTGCAAAGGTATCTACCCAAGAGAAATGAAAACATATATCCACCAAAGACCTATATGCAAATATTTTACAGGAGCTTTATTAATAATTGTCAAAAACTGGAATCAGCCCAAATGCTCATGCACTAGTGAATGGATGAATAAGTTTTTACACACTATGTATTGAAATACCCAGCAATACAATGAACAAGGTATGATATATGCAACAGCATGGATAAATCTCACAAAGCGTTATGCTAAATGAAAGAAACCGAATTCCAACAGGCCACACACCCTATGATTTCATTTCTATGACATTTTGAAAAAGACAAAACTTGAGGGATAGAAACTAGATGAGTGGTTGGCAGAGGCTGAAACTGGGGAAGGATGCACTCTTGGGTTAATCGAAATATTCTATAACTTGATTGTGGTGGTAGCTACAAGACTATATATTTGTCAAAACTCATCAAATTTTATACAAAAGAGAGTGAATTTTATTGTGTATGAATCATACTACAATGAACCTGACTACCTGACTTAAGACCAATTTGTATTTATCTTTCAAAAGGTCTACAGCAATCATGTATTTTTTTGGTCATTTTTTCCCTTTTTGTTGTACAAGTAATTCCAACACATGGAAAGAAATCATCTCAAGCTATTCTGAAGGATATGAATGAAAAAGAAAAGTTTCTCTCCAGTTGTTCTACCCCCTGAGGTAACCACTTTTAATTATTTTTGTTTTAAGCTTTTTCAGTGCTTATCTCTCTAAATCTTCTTTTATCTCTAGAAGCTGATTTATTAATTTGTACAATACTCATTAACTTCCTGCTATGAAAAATGATGAATTAACTCATACTGTCCCACCTTTATAACTGCAATTTTTTATAATTTTGTTTTGTCATTATTAATCTTAATTCTCGTTGATTACCTTTGTACATTTAATTAATACTCGAGACATCATCTGTAGTCAGCTCCTCTTGACCCCCTCTGTGGAAGAGGAGGAAGTCAACCTGGCTGCTCTTCCCCAAGCTTCCTGTTCTCCTCTGCTTCCCAACTTCTGCCAGGTGACCAGTGTTTTCACATAGGCAAGATTTGTAACACTTATATTCTGTTCCAAGTGACAAGGCCAAATTATTTACTTCTCCTCACATAGAAATCAGTTTAAAATCATGCAAAATTTTAGATCTGATACTGCAATTTTCTTCTACAGCTATTTACTTCCTCTGTTCCCCCTCTCCTCCCAATGGCTATCTTTTTTTCTTGTTGATGATAGAAACTTGTACCTGATTTACCCATATGACTAAAAGCTTCAAGCTTTTAATAGCTTCATCTGCTGAATGAAATGTGCTTTTTTCTTGAGGACACTTTTCCTCAGAGCCCTCTGGCTTCCTGTTTTACTTTAGGTTGATTACTGTCTGGATCCTGTGGCTCTTTTGTCTTCTGTGATTTATTTTCATTGCACTCCTAGTTGAATTCTACTGTTTCTTGGCTCTTCTGTTTTCTCTTTCTTGGATTCCTCTTTCATTCTGTGGGATGACATAATCAGGTAAATATTTTTTCATGTAAATATTTCTAAGTAAATATTTTTTCATACAGGCTAAGTACATGGTAAAGTTTCTGCCTTTGCATGTGTGACACAGTCTAATGTTTTCTATGACACGTTGATAGTTTGGGAGGATGTATAATTTTAGATTGAAAATAGTTTTTCCCTCAGAATTTTGAACCATTGCTTTGTTACCTTCCTAAATCTAGTGTTGTTAGCTAGAATTCTAATTCCAATCTGAAACTCCTTCCTTTGCATATAACTTATTTTACTTTTTCCCTACAGTATGTTCTCTTTGCTTCGGTATTCTGAGTTCTACAGTTTTGTCTACATATGGATCTTTTTTCATTCTTGGTTCTGGGTACTTCCAAACTGAGGATTCATGCCATTCTTCAGTTTTGCAAGATTTTCTTCTTGTATTTATTTGATTATTTTCTGCCCTTATTTTACCTATTCTCTTATTAGAATTTATATTAGGTAATTTGAACTTTCTGAAATGAGCCTCCCTGCCTTTAATTTTGTTCTCTTTGTTTTCAAGTTCTATGTTTTGATAGATTTTCTCACCCAGTACTTCTAGGAAATGTTTTCCCCAAATATCTGGTGACTCTTGGTTGTTCATTTCTGTTTATGAATGAAAAACTAAGTGGACTATTATGGGGAGTTGGTGTGGCTTTTCTCTCCTCTTTAGCTGCTTCCATGAATGCAAAAGTTGAGTGGGAGCTCTATGTTTGCTTGCTCATTATTTATTTCCTTATTAATAAAACAAATATGTAGTAAACACCTATTTGTCATTCTGGGAAATATCGAGACTACCATGGTGAGCAAAATAAAACATGATTCTTGCTTTCATGGACCTTGCTGTTTAGAGGATGAGACTGAATCAAAATACATTCAAATAAATGAATAATAGCGCACTCATATATGAAGAAAGGACCATAGTGATATGAAAGCATATAATAAAATAAACTGTATATTAGGACACTTTTTGTTCCTAGTGACAGAAAACCAACTGAAGCTGAACTGGAGAAAAGAGAATAGGTCATTTAGTCAAGACTCCAGGTCTCAAATGGTATTGTTAGGAATCTCTCTTTTTCTTACTTGTCTTCTTTTTCTCTGTGTTGTTCTAATTCTTAAGTGGATTCTCCACAAGTAGTGACAAAGATGGTCACCAGTAGTCTGAGTTTACATCCCACAAGCCTAGCAACTCCATCCTAAACACCAAGCAACCTAGTTAACACCTAACTTAACTGCCTCCTATTACTTAAGCAAACTGCTGAACAGATATCTTTCTCAACAATTTCATAATGGCCCCAGGATTGTGTTCCATTTACCTGGTTTGTGTCGTCTGTCCTTCTCTGAATTTATTACTCTGCTTGAGAGTATGGAGTGCTTTGATTGACAAAGTATGTGTGTATCCCTGGTTGGGAGATGGAGTTGGCCATAAAGCTTTAGATTGAAAGACGGTTCCACAAAGAAAAATTAGTCAAGACAATGGATGGTACTGTAGTGGAAAGTGCATAATATTTGATTTTAGATGGATTTAATTTCAAATTCCACTTTCACTGTTACATGCTATGTGATCAGGGGCAAATTAATCATCTCTCTGAGCATTTCCTTCCCCTTTGAAGGAGTATACCTATCTTGCATGGTTTTCAATATATGACATAATGGATGCAATGGGTCCTGCACAAAGTAGCTGCTCAATAAATAGTAACATTACTTTTAAAAGAAGAATATAACAAACACTCCTGTACTTACAACCTGGCTTAAAAAGAAAACATTACCAGTATATCCACTTCCTCCTGTGTACCCTTCCCTGATCACATCTTCTGATGTGTTTCCAACAGGATATCACTATTCTGAATTTACTGGTTCTCATCTTCATTATTAGTATTGCTTTGCATATTGGTAAACTTTGCATAAATAGCATAATGCTGCATTTATTCATCTGTAGCTTGCTTTTTTTGTTCAACATGATATTTGTGAGATTCATCCGTGTTTATATATGTAGCTGTAATCCACTGATTTCTACTTTTATGTAATATCCCAGTAGATGAATACATTGCAATATGTCAAATCCATTCTCTTCTTAATGGATATTTAGGTTATTTATATTATTTTGCTATTAGAGACATGATTGCTTTGAATATTCTCATTCATGTCTCCATGTAAATATGCAAGAGTTTTATCTAGGGCACATTTGTAGGAATGGATTACTGGGTTTTAGGGTATGGACTTTTTCAGTTTCACTCAATTTTGTCAAATTATTTTTGAAGCTTGCTTTAATTGTTTACACTCCTCCTAGCAATGTTTAAGAATGTCCATTGTTATTGAAAAATGGACAGAGGAACTGAATAGACATTTTTCCAAAGAAAATGCACAAATGGCCAACAGGTACATGTAAAGGTGCTCAACATCACTAATCATCAGGAAAATGAAAATCAAAACCACAATGAGATATCACCTCACACCTCTTAGAATGCTTGTAATCAAAAAGACATCTGGTAACACGTGTTGGTGAGGATGTGGAGAAAAGAGAACCCTTGTGCACTGTTGGTGAGAATGTAAATTGGTGCAGCCACTTTGGAAAACAGTATAAAGATTCCTCAAAAAATTAAAAATAGAACTACTTTATAATCCATCAGTTCTACTCTGGATATATATTCAGAGGAAACAAAATCATTGCTTTGAAGAGATATCTGTACTCCCATGTTCATTGCAGCATTACTTACAATAGCCAAGACATGGAAACAGTCTAAGCGTCCATCAATGGATGAATGGATAAAGAAGATGTTGTGTATATATAAAGAATGGAGTATTATTCAGCCAAAAAGAAGAAGATCTTGCTATTTGTGACAACATGGATGGAACATGAGGGCATTAGGCTAAGTGAAATAAGTCAGACAGAGAAAGACAAATACTGTATGATCTCACTTATAGGTGGATTCTAAAAAAAACGAACTCACAGAAACAGAGAACAAATTGGTAGTTGCCAAAGGCAGGGGGTGAAGGGGTAGGTAAATGGGTGAAGGTGATCAGAAGGTGCAAAGTTCCAGTTATAAATAAGTTCTGGGGATGTAATTTGTGCATGGTGACTATAGTTAACAATATTGTATATTTGAAAGTTGCTAGGAGAGTGGATCTTAAAAGTTTTCATCAGACACAAAAAATTTGTAACTGTGTGAGGTGATGGATGTTAACTAAACTCATTGTGGTCATCATTTCACAATATATGCATATATCAAATCATTATGCTGTATACCTTAAATGAATATAATGTCAATTGTATCTCAATAAAACTGGGGAAAAAATTCCCATTGTTCATTATCATTTGAAAACATTTTCACCATCTTAGAGTGCTGACAGATAGAAGATAGAAATGTGAAAAAATAAGATGATACAATGGAATAAGTGTTTCAATTTGTACAATGGGAAAAAAAGAAAATGTAATAGAGATCCTCTGTATCTAGAAGCATAAAAAAGTGAAGGGAAGAAGAGAGCATCTTCTCTTTGAAATAAGACAGGTGAAATCCCACAGCGTCAGGCTACTAAGTTGAAGCTTGGCAGGTCCTTGGTATTTCTTCCATAATTCATAAAATGAAGAAAGTGTACATCTCTCGCACGTCTTGTCCATTATGTGCCTGCTTGGCAAAGGAATCACTTTCGGATGTTTGTTCACAATCCTTGAATAAATTCTATCAATCCTAATGACATGATTCTCTCTGGTGTCCTGGATCTCTGTTAACTATGGAATGTTATGTAGAGAAAAGATTTTAAATTATACACTTAGGGTTATCAGGGACTTTTAATTTAACACTATATGGTGATCTCTCTCTCTCTCTATATATATATCCATATATACATATAGACGTTTACACACACTCATAAAATATAAAAATATATTTTTGGACAGTCAAATTTCTTTAGCAGTCTGCAATTTTAACAACAAAGCCAAGACTTATGTTAATAGAAGATGATGTGACCAAAACAGAAATTGTCAACCTCACTAAGTTTTAATACTTAAATCCCCAGAAAAAATTTTGTCTTATTACAAGTAGCTGGAAAAAAAGATAAATGTTTATTTTTGCTTAAATGTTAACTAAAACCAGAGGGCAGAAAATGTGACATCATATGTGTTACTGCAGGAGGCTTAAGTTCCCATATTTGAGGGAAAGAGTAAATTAGAATAACTTGGATATCAAATTAACCCTTAAAGCAGCAGCCCTACCCTCCTACCCCCCACCTCCAGCTGGGGAGTTTAGGAATGATTTCTCAAAGAAGCATGAAAAAACGTTTGTGATTACTCTCATTAGAAATGTCGTAAACAAGTTTCTCGAAGAAGATACAGTGAATAACTGATTTTCCCATTGTGACAGCCCTCCTCAGTGTCTGAATCAAAATGATCTGCTATCTTACATCGGTACATCTTTTTACAGTTGTGAAATAGTACATGAATTTTTGATAATGGTGACGATAACCTGTTTTGTGCTCTCAACTCTGAAAAGAAAGTTGAATTTATATCAAATGGAAAAACCATTTAAGATCAAAGTTTGCAACAAGAGTTGGGGGACAGTGATATGTAACCTGAATTGAAGCAACTGAGTAGTTTATATTATGTGCACGTGTGTCATCTTCCAAACAAGTGACTCTAAAGATGCCCTTTCATATCTTCCAAGTCTACCCTACATGAGTTTAAGCTTATCTGCCAGAGTTGCAAGTAGACAAGTTTAAGGATATATAACAAAAATGGTGAGGTAAGTCACTTGTGGTCAAAATCCTTATCAAGCAAATCAGCTGTGGCACTGGATTGGAAATTCAATGAGGGGAAGGATGATGGAGAGTATGGGAAATGGGAGACCTATATACTCGAGATGTGCAGGTCGGAGAGACAAGAGAGAATGGGGTGCAGGGAGAGAAACAGAGAGAGACAGAGACAGAGAGAGGGAGGGAGAATGAGAATGAGGATAAGAACGAATTTGCTTTTCCCATTTGAGAGCGAACGTTTACATGGAGGCCAGGATCAGGCGTGGGAGGGGAAATGAAGCTGATGTTGCAGGAGGAGAGGGAAGGAGGAGCTGCCTTAACCTGTTGTAATTCAAAGAGCCTTGTCCCTTCAGAGGAGAGAAAGAATTAGATTTTTCGGGCCTTATTGAAGTGATAGTTGGGAAAAAAACTCCAGGTCTCGCCCCAAACTAGAGAGCAATGGCTGTGCCAGCCACCGAAGGTGGTGAGGCAGACAACTCGACATGGAGTAGAGTTCACAAAGAAATAAGCCACCACCTCAGAGAGAATTTTCTGGGTCTGGTGAGACTAGAACTTGAATTCTTCAGGTTGCCACAGCAGCAACAATGCCAACATGTTAAGGTCATTAGGAGAACCCAAGTCAAACCCACGGTGACTGGTCAGCTAGGAGGCCTGTGTGGATATGGGATCCACTCAACCTTTGGTGGGGCCTGAGGCAAGACAACAAATGGAGGCTTACGTGCTATTTGCCCAAATATTTAAAAGTTATAAATCAAGAGAAAACACTTTGAAATAAAATATGTTTCATCCTCCTGCCATGAAAATATACATTCAGAATGACCTAGAAAATCAAGGTTAATTTAGAATTCTCAGATTTCTCAGAATTTCTTATCAGAATATGACACGAAGGAGAAAGCTGCACCAGGAGGGCTTTTACGTGTGTGGTGGACCCCTTGCAATCCGAACAGTTCAACCCTCTTCCCATAACTAGTTACCCCTCAATTAGACGCGCCAGAGGAAGAGGCCTGCACTGGCCATTCTGGAGGTCTGGAGTGAGATCTAGGGGTGGGCTCAGCCCCCTGGGCTCCTTGCCTGGTGGGAAGGGGCTTGGCTGCAGCAGGGCCAGAGTGAGGGCTTCTAATGCATAGGAATAGAGCAGGGACAGCACTGTGGATAAGAAGGCACTTTGTGAAAAACCCCAGCACACATGGCGGGGAAGGAGCTTGATGCTGCTCCACTTTTTCCTCAATGGGGGCACCGGGGGAAATGATGTGCTATAGGCAGACACCGGACACTAGCATTCCCTGCTTTTGTGATTTGGGGAAAATACCCATTATGCTCATTTTATGGGTTCTCAGGGTGTTTTTGCCATTAGTGTAAGGGACGTAAGAGAAATACTTGACTAAGATGGAAAGTCCTATTAAGAGCTGCATGTTCCAGTGGTCAGTTCTACTGTTTCCTTCTCAGCTCACATGTCTCCCCAATCCCTAATTTATACCTCCTGATTCACATTTCCATGAGATTTGTCCCCCACATCCCTCCCCAGCGGCAGAGGATTTTTGCTTCTGTCTCACAAAGAACATAGAAATCTCAGGGGCACGCCCTCACATCCCCACCCATCCCCACCCCTGTACCGCATGTACTTTCCTTCTGTTGCGATGCAATGAGAATCTTTCTGATCAAAGCCAATTCCGCCATGAATGTGCCAGGTCCCGTGTCCTCCTGCCTACTCAGGGGCTCTGTCCTATCCGTTCTCTCCCCTCTCTCCTGTCGTCAGTCCATCTCTCCCTTGTGGCTCTTTCAACAGCACTTCAAGGTATTCAACTCTTCCCCTGCTATAGAAATCAACAACTTCCCCTTACCTTCTTCCTCTCGGCTGCCTCCCTATTTTTCTCCTCTATATAACCAAAGTTCTTCAGAGTATTCAGTTTCTACTCATCACTCAACCTCCTGCAGTCTGGTTTCCCCCATACCAGCCAACTGAAACTGCTTTGGATGAAGTCACCAGTCATCATCATCATGTCACTAAATCCAATATGCACTTTTCAGTTCTTATCTTACCTGAAGATAGTGTTGACTACATTCTCTGGCCAGAAATATTCTTTCTTCTGGCTTATGTGACACTGAACTCTACCGATGTTAATCCTATTCTCCCTCGTAGCATTTCCCCGGGCTCCTTTGTTGCCTCCCTCTATTCTATACATCCTTTAAATGCTGGTTTCCTGTGGGGTTGTGGTTGAAATGATTCTCTCTTCTCACTCTAAATTCTCTTCCTAGGGAGTCTTATGCCCTACCGGGATTTGAGGTGTCTAAATATACTGCTGATTCCCAAATCTGCATCCAGTCCTGACCTTACTCATGAGGTCCAGATCTATGTATCCCACTACCTTGTGGACATAAACCAGAAAGTCACACAGATCCCTCAACACATCATGACTAAAGTCGAATTCATTTTCTCTTTCTATCCCCCGTTCTCTCTCCCCAGTCTCACCACCACCTTCCAGGTGTCCAACTCTGAAAGCTGAGACCATTAATTTTTTTTAACTTTTTTTTTTTTGAGGAAGATTAGCCCTGAGCTATCTGCCACCAATCCTCTTCTTTTTTGCTGGGGAAGACTGGCCCTGAGCCAACATCCATGCCCATCTTCCTCTACTTTATATGTGGGACGCCTGCCACAGCATGGCTTGACAAGTGGTGCATAGGTCCGCACTCAAGATCCAAACCAGTGAACCCCGGACCGCCAAAGCAGAATGTGCCAGCTGAACCACTGTGCCACTGGGCCAGCCCCCTGAGACCATTCTTGAATGCTATTTTTCCTTCATTCCCAACATCTAATCAATCACTAATTCCTTTTTTCATCCTAAACATCTCTAGATTCTGTCCACTTCTCTCCATTTCGAAGGTCACTGTCTTCATCCAGACCACCAATATCTCTCTTGCCCTCTGCCTGGTCTTCCCGTCTCCACCCTTAATCACCTTCAATATATGTAGCCAAAAGCTGATTTTGAAAAGTGCAAATCAGAACATGCCACTCTCTGCTAAAATGCCTCAAAGGCTTCCACTGCTCTGAAGATAAATCCAAACTTCTGAAGTGGGTCACAAGGCCCTGGAGACCTCGGGGCCCTCTCCAGGTTCAGTTCTCCTTGCTCTTTCTTTTGCACTGTATGTTGTGTCCATACTGGACTTGCTTCAGCCCCTGAAGACACCCTGGTCTTTTACCCCTGGGCTTTCTCACACCCTGTTTGAAACTGTGCTCACCTAGGCATCATTCATCTAGCTGATTCCTATTTACCCATTAGGTTAGCATAGGCCACTCCCTGATGCCGTGCCCAGGTGGGGCTCCTTGGTCTATCTTCTGTGGCACCCTGTACTTTCCTATGATGATATTCTTCCACTTTGGCCACAACTGGCTCACTAATCCACTTTTACCTCTAGACAATAGTCCTCTTGATGGCAAAGGCCCGCCTATCTCTTCTCTACAGTAACACCAGGTCTTGGCACATTTTGATGCATACTAGTTGCTTAGTAAATATTTGCTGAATCAATGATTATAAAATAAAATTCCAAAAAGAAGTAAGAATTACCACTTATGTCCCTAATTCCATGCATGATGTTCAAGGCCATATGTGGAAAACACTGTGTTTTCTATATCTAGAAGAGAGACGCAGTCTTACAAGGAAAGGAGCTGGAAAACTCCCCATTTTGCTTAAGATACAGTAGGAACAAATACACATCAACTGTCGTGGTCCCTTTCTAATATGAACTTATCTTTGTGTCTGAGTGTGATAATCTTGTTTTATCCTTAGACTTTTTCTTACACTACACTTACTTTGGCAAACCAGCTCTCAACTCTTTATTGATAACTTTCAAATGTGCAGTTTATTCATCATTCATTTATTTATTCATTCATAAGTACTTGTAGAGTGCTAGGCACTCTACATAAAGATGAATGAATCATAGCCTCTGCCCTCAAATAGCTCCTGTTATATTGCGGAGACTCATGAATGAATAGCTTACCCTATAAGTTCTCCAGTAGCGCTAGCACAGAGTGGGATGGGAACATACAGGAGAAGCCATACCCCGCCTTGGCTAATGAAGGATGAGGTGAAATCTAATGCAAGTCCTGGAGAAGGCAGAGGAGAGAATCTAGGAGTTTGAGCGGGAGGTATCTGGTTCAGAACTTACTCCCGAACATCAGGAATATGTTGCTGACTGCTTGTAGGATATACACCCTCCTGAATGTGCACCCAAACCAAACTCTTCATCTCCCTTCCTCTATCAACAAATTTTCTCATCCTCCTTTATTTTTTACTTTTGTGAACTTGTGTCATCTCATATAAAATTATTTAGGCCAGAAATACTGGTGCCATATTTGACTCTTCCTTCCCCTTACTTCTCATGTCTATTCAGTAAGTCAGGGAAATTTTGTTGCCTCTGTGATGTTTATATCAGTTCTCTCTTTTTCTCTCTCTACCAGGATTGCCTTATTTCATGCCCTCGTCATTTCTCTCACTGTAAATCTCTCCTAATTGACTTTCCTCTTTCTGATCTCGCCTTCCTCCAATCTAGCCTTCGCTCAAATTCTGAGCAAAGCATGGGAGCCCTCTGTGGTTTGATCCCTGTCTGTGTGGCATCATATTGATTGGTCAACCCACATTTTTGACTTTCCCCCACTCCGTCCTTCTTGACACTGTCAACAATTCAGCCACAATGGATGTCTTAGCCTGGATTCCCCTGAAAGTAGAGCCTGAGACAAAGGCTTATGTGCAGGTAGCTTGTTTGTGAATGTGTTCCCAGAGAGCAAGAGTGAGAGGCTGGGGAAATGGAGCAGAAAGAAGAGAAAACTAACACAGCAATGTGCTATTGATTTGACTCCCACTGTGGGCAAATGGTACTTGATCCTGCTGGGACTTTTGGAAGAATCTTATGACATATGTTTCAGAACTGTGTGCCTAGAGAATGAAAAAGAGCATGTATTTATCAACTTCTACTCTTCCTCCTCTACTAGTGAAAGATGGTCCCATGGTGGTTAATGCCCCTACATGTACAGATGGAGCATGTGTGTCGAAGCAGTTGCTATGGACATCCCAAAACCAGGCATCAGAGAAGCCCCAACATGGGCAATGAGTGGCACAAGGAGAAAGGGCACTAACTAATTAGACCTGTGCCAAGCAAGCCCATATCTGCACAGAATTGACTGCTGCAGCAGTGGCTGGAGAAGAGGTGGCTCAGAAGTTGTGAAGTGATGCAAGAGGAGTGTTCAGTTCATGGAACTACCTTCCACTCCACAGCACGTCATGTTCTTCTGTTCTCTCTGCCTTCTCACACACTGCTCCCTCCTCCTGAACGCGTGACCACTTTTGTCTATCTGCAAACCTGCTTACCTTTTTGAGGCAGAATAGTAGAGTACAGTGGTTCTCAAACTTTAGTGTGCCTCAGAATCACCTGTGGAGTTTGTTGAAACAAATATGGTAGGTCTCTTTCCCATAATTTCTGATTCAATAGGTCTAGGGTAGAATCGGAGAAAATTTACATTTCTAACAAGTTCTCAGACGATCTTGATGCTACTGGTCTGGGGTATAGTAGTTAAGAGGTATAGTAGTTAAGAGCACAGACTCTGAAGTCCAATTGTGTAGCTTTGAATCCTGGCTCCACCACCTGCTAGGTGTATGATTGTGTGAAGTTAACCTAAGCCTATGTGTCTCAGTTTTGTCATCTGTAAAATGGAATAATAGTAATGGCTATTTCATATGGTTGTCAGGAATAAATGAGTCAATATCTGCAGTGTGTTTAAAGGAGTGCCTGGCATGTAGTATCTTTTCTATAACTGTTTACTTTTAGATTCAGCTTCAGTAATGACACCTCCCTGACCTCCTCAGGCACAGCTGCTGTCCTTTGCACATGTCGTAATTGTGTTGGAAAGGGCTGGTCCTATCTGTCTAAAGAGACTAGTAATGGTTAGATGGTAGCAACTACATTTGTTCATCTTTTTGCTTTCAAATCATCAGTGATTTGCACTACTTAGGCGCTTTATCAATGTACATTGAACACATGAATATTATTATTCACACATACGTATTGATCTCTGTGGTGGTTAATTTTGTGTCAGCTTTACTGGACTAAAGGACTCTTAGATAGCTGGCTAATCATTATTTCTGGGCATGTCTGTGAAGGTGTTTTGAATTGGTAGACTGAGTAAAAGAAGGTCATCCTCACCAGTGTGGGTGGGCATCATCTAATCTGTTGAGGGCCTAATTAGAGCAAAAAGGTAGAGGAAGGGTGAATTTGCTTTCTACTTGAGCTGAATATCCATCTTATTCTGCCCTCGGGCATTAGTGCTTGTGGTTCTGAAGCCTTCAGACTCCAACTGGAATTTACTGCCTTGACCCCATAGTTCTCAGGCTTTTGGGTTTGGACTGGGACTATACCGCCAGCTTTCCTCACCTCCGCCTTGCAGAAGGCACACTGTGGGACTTAGCCTCCATAATCATGTGAACCAATACCTCATAGTATATTTCTTTCTATATATCTATATATATCCTATTGGTTCTGTCTCTCTGGAGAACGCTGACTAATATAATCTCCATCTACTATTTATTAAAGGTCTTTTGAGTTCTCTGAGTTATTCAAAGAGATTTAAGACAATGCCATCAATTTAAGGTTTCCTTCCACCTCCCAAAACTTCTCAGGCCAATCGTCTCCACTCTGTTAGCCTTCATTTATTCTTCAACCTGCTTGGATCTTACTTTAGTTCCTACCACTCCACTCAAACTTCCTATGCTAAGGTCATTGACAACCTCCATCCTGCTGAATGTGAAGGACAGTTCTCAGGGGTCAGGTCAGTATCATTTGACACCATTACCTTTTACATAAAATGCTCTCTTCTCTTGGGTTCTCTGACACTGCACTCCTGGGGTTCCACCTACCTTTTCCTCCTACTTAAATTTCCTTTGCTGATTCCTCCTCCTTGTCCTCTTACGCTATGCAGTCTCTAAATGATTCAATACCCCAGGGCTTGTTCCTGGGCATTGTTTTCTTCTCCATCTACAATCTGTCCCCAGGTATGTCATCTGCTCTCGTGGTTTGAAATACCACCTATTTGCTGATTACATTAGAATTGATATTTCCAGTTCAGTTTTGTCCCTTGAGCTGCAACCTTGTAAATCTTACTAACATCTCCATGTGGGTGAGTAATAGGCCTCTCAAATTGAACATCTTTAAAATAGAGCTCCCCAGCTCCACAAGCCACTGCCCCCTGCTCTGCCCAGAACCCTGCTCTGCTCAGGCTCAGTAAGTGCTCAGGCTCCAAACCTGGGAATCAGCCCTGAGTCCTCCTTTTTCCTCACCATTCACGTCTAGTGACTCAAACATATTTTTTGAAATTGCTGACCAACTCCACTGCCACAAGTCTTGCCCACACCACCATCATCTGTCACATTTCCACCTGTGACAGCTTCCTCCGTGGTCCTGCCACTTCAAACCCCATCCATTAGCCACACAGCAACCAGGGAGATTTAAAAAATATAAATCAGTTTATCTCATGACTATACTTAAATCTAAAATCCTTTCTCTGGCCCAAGAGGCCCTGTATGATTGGGCCTCTCTGAGCATATCTTGTATTCCCTCCACCTTCATCATTGTGCACCAGGCACAGAGTCTCTCTTTCTGTTTCTTTGTCACTCCAACCCTTTTCCATAGAGGGTCTGTGTACTTACGTGTCTCTCTGAGTTGAATACTTTTCTCCAACTCTTTGGAAGTCTGGTTCATTCTCATTCCTTAGATCTCGGGTCAACTATCACCTTCTCAGAAAGGCCTTCTTTGATCACCCTATATAAAGCTAACCTCTCTCACTTATTACATAATCATGTTGATTTTCTTTTTAGCACTGATCACAATCTGTAATTATATTTCCTATTTGTTTACATATTTATCTTCTAGCTCTCCCACTCAGAGTAAATCCTATCAGGGCAGGGTGTTTTTTGCCTTATTCACCCCTGTATTCCCAGTGCCTCATATACTTTCTGGCACATAATAGTCATTTAACAAATATTTGTTGAATCACATTTGTGTGTGTGTGTGTGTGAGGAAGACTGGCCCTGAGCTAACATCTGTTGCCAATCTTCCTCTTTTTGCTTGAGGAAGATCGTTGCTGAGCTAACATCTGTGCCAATCTCCATCTATGTTGTATGTGGGACACCACCACAGCATGGCTTGATGAGCAGTGTGTAGGTCCACGTGCGGGATCTCAACCCATGCCCCAGGCCACTGAAGCAGAGTACACGAACTTAACCACTATGTCACTGGGGCAGCCCTTCACATTTGTTCGATGTGTCATTTTCTGAATGCCTATTTGTCCTGGAAGGGTGCTGTGAGTAGATAGGAAAATGTAAGATAAGGTTCTGTTACTGCTGCCATATCTGTGTTTAGTGATATCAGGGTTAAATCTTTTATAATGTGGGCTGCTAGAATGTGAGAGACTTACCTGTGTATATACACAGTGGTGGGCAGAACTGAGTGCTTAATAAATACCCTTTTGCATGATAGTGCTCTGTAGTCAATTATTAGGAGTAGCTATAAATACAGAATGGCTAATTAAACTTTTGAGAAAGAATTTACAAGTGTGCATGACTGGTCAATACGTATTATTAATTTAGGGATTAGATTTACTCCTGAAACATTACATAATTTGTTTCAAATGGTTGAACTTGTCTAACTTGAGGAAGATTTTGTCATTGGTAGCTAATGGACCAATCATAAAGCTTTTATTTTTTTGCGACTGATTTTGTGTTCACTTCCTGCATGATCAAAGTTCTTTTAAATATGTTATCTAACCAGAATAACATATTTATATTTCTAATAGAGATTTTAAAACAATTATAATTTTGCGTATTAATTTTATATTCTTAAGGGAAACTAGTGAGAAATGAAAAGCAAAAGGCAGAGTGGCAGATGACTTCTGACAGGGCTTGCAGTGATCCCACCTCCTGGTATTACTGTCCTTGTGGAATCTCCTCCCCTTGGGTGTGAGCTGGACTTGGTGACTTGCTTCTAATGAGTGGAATATGGCAAAGGTGAGGACATTACTTCCAAAATTAGGTTATAAGAAACCATGACTTCTGGTTTGTTTGCACTCTCTTTGCATCCTCTCATGTGCTTGCTTTGATGAAATAAGCTGGAGAGGTCCATATGGGAAGGAACTGAGGGCAGCCTCAAGCTAATTACCATTAAGGAGCTGAGACCCTCAGTCCAACAGTTCTTGAGGAACTAAGTCCTGCCAACAGCCATCTCAGTGAGCTTAGAAGTAAATCCTTCCCCAGGTGAGCCTTCAGATGAGACTGCAGCCCTAGATGACATCTTGACTGAAGCCTCGTGAGAGACTCTGACACAGAGGACCCAATTAGACTGAGCCTGGATTCCTGATGCACAGAAACTATGAGAAAATAAATACATGTTGTTTTAAGCCACTAAGTTTTGGTATAATTTGATACAATAGATAACTAATATAGCAAACTTTTATAACAATATTAGGGAACTGGGCAAAAATATTAATTGAAGTATATTTTGAGCTACACTTTCGCCTGTATTATCTCATTATTCTTCAGATTAATCCTGCTGTTCACTTTTGACTGGCATTTTCATGGATTTAAACAGAATTAGCATAAGCAATTATTGCATCCTGAAATTTCCATTTGGGCTTTGTGCCAGTTATCAATTTATTGCCTGTCAGCTCCAAATTCATATTTCAATACCTACTCTGCAATAATAGACAGGCTAACTTTAAACATTTCTCCTTTACCATGAACATGATATTAAACCTTGTCATAGAGGCACTGGAAGGACATTGCAGGAAGAAGGGGCTTTTTGTGTTGCTTCCGGTGGCTGCACGGTCTGTCAGCAGTGTGGGTGTGAGGACTTCAGAGATGCTCTGCCCCAGCCATGAGTCCAGAACATATGGTCCTTTGGTGATCTTGCAGCCCTGGTCTGGACTGATGGTCACAAGACACTGTGTGCTCTAAGCCGCCTGCCCACACTGGCACCCCAATTCCCTTTGCTTGCCTGCTCCCCCAATCCCTGGTTTGTCCCCTGCAGCTCTCCCAGTGCAGACATTGGGTGACCCAGACCTCTTGCCTACTCTGGTGCCTCCTCTCCCTCTGCACACTCGTGAGCCTGCGCATTAGCCACAGCTTGCTGGCACTACAGAGGTTTGTTTCTTGCTTGTGCTACAACTGTAGATCAGCAAACTTCCCTGCCATCTAGTGGGCTGCAACTACACCTCCAATGAGATGTGAACTGCAGCCTTGAGGAGGGGCTCCCTCTTATGTTTGTCTTTCCTTGGGTACTCTCCTTTAGCTGTAGGGTACCATATAGAGTTTTCTTACATATTAAAATTACCCTCGAATCATAGTGTAGTAATTTTTTATATTAAACTTCCCTCGTTTAAATCATTGTGTTGATTTTGTCTCCTGATTGGACCCAGACTGACCTGGGGCTCTTGAGAAGCACAGACTGCTGTGTAGTATCTTGATGCCAGCTTATTGTGGTCCCTCTCCCCAGTGGTCCTGAGAAGCATAATGATAGATAGAAAAGCACCAGGGCAGAGAATCAGGGAACTGGAGACCTCTGGTTCTATGGCCAATTGACTGTAAAATCTCAGGCAGGCCATTCACTTCTTCAATGTTCCTATAGGGAGACTCTATTTTGTCCTTGCCAGTCTGCTAAATGTAGGAACTTCAGCTATGAATGAGACACCACCTCCATTTGCCTTCAAGGAACTCAGTGTCCAGGAGAAAAGAGGGAAGACAGATATGGAACAAAGTAGTATAATATAATATGGATATTTCTATAATTGATACAGTACAAAGAGAGTGCAGAGGAGGAGAAGGCAGCCAGTAACTGTTCCTAGAAAAAGAAGGAAATGCTTTACAGAGGAGGTGCTATTTTGAGTTCTGAGGATGAATAAGCTGGGGAAGGGAAAACAGGGCAGCATGTACAAAGGTGGAGAGGTGAGATAAGGAATTAATACTGCAATAATAGCTAGTAAATTCATGGAGAATTTACTATTTAGCATTCGCTAGGCTAAGAGTTTTACATATAACTTAAATCTCATTAATCAATTCTAATGAATTAATCCTCTTATAAACTCTATGAGGTTAGCTAGAAAGTTCCTGGTATTGTTGAATCTCAATAAAAATATGTTGAAAGATTAAAAGTTGAACTATTCTTATTTTGAAAACAAGGAAATGCGGGTGGAGAAACATTAAGCAATTTGTCCATGGCAGTAGCTGCTCTGCTCTAAGTTGTGTGTTATAATTGGGACATGAATGATGGCAAAGAGGCATGAGATGAGGCTGGAAAGGTAGGCAGGGGCTGCATCACGAAGGATGCAGTTTAAGCCCAGTTTCCTCACCTGCTGAATAAAAGTGCTGGCCTGGAGACCTCTACCTCACAGAGTCTCTGAATGCTTCAACCCACAATGTTCTTAAGGATAAGATTCTGGAGCCTTATTTTAATCACCCATTAGCCTTTAATATTCTTCTTCTAATGAGATTTTCTGGCTTAGGAGGAGAAAATGTGTATGTTTCACAAGAAAAGATGATACGGGGTTGGGTCATGACTGTTTCCTGAGGTCACTTGCCTATGGGTCCTGGGAGTCTGGGATACTGACAGTGGCTGGGTAGGGGTGGGGCGTGCACTGATTGGGGCAGATGGCTGAGTGTCTTCCCACTGGATGAGTGTCTAAGGGAGATGAGCTGATGGGGGAGGGCAGCTGTGTCTTCTCATCCATCCCGCAGATGTTGGGTTAACAACGACAATGACCTAGTATGAATAATACCGAGTCAGTGACTCCAAGCTAGATGGCTGTGGGTAGGTGGTTTCTTTGTGTTAGGCTGTCTCCAGCACAGGACTGACTTAACAAGACACCCAGGGCAGTGGAGCAGAAAAAGCACAGGTGTCGAAGTTAGCTGTGGCTGTGAATACCTGCTCTGACACTTACTAGCTGTTTGACCTTGGTCATATTCATTGTACTCCAAGCCTCAGTCTCTTCACCTTAAAATGGTGAAATAAATACCTATTTCATAAAATTGTAATCATGCTGAAATGAGATAGGATATAAAGGGTGCTTCTTGTAGAACTGGGGCTCAACAAAGAGACTCTGAGATTATTATTAATTGAGGTACTTCAGGGTCAATCCTCTATTCTTTCTAAAGCAGGGAAAAGATGAAGGAGGCAGCTTGAATGAATGACTGGATATGAGGGTTCAATATACAATTTTAATGGACATAGATTATTTGAATGATACCAGCCTGAATTCAAGTTTTATATTAATTTTGCTCTGCAGACTTGATGTCTGTATTAAAACCTCTTTCCGTGGTATTCATATTCCTCATCCATTGTTCTCTAAATTTATAATGTTGTCATCATTCTTAATTCCTTGGTGACACCTTATGCCAACCCATAGCCTCAGAGTATGTCCATTGTAATTACTTTCGCAAGATATTTGGTGACAAGTTTGATCTCATAAATTGTCAAATGGTTGCTGAAACCAATTCTATTGACCTTGATCTTTTGAGGAATTGATATCCTTCTTTGTTTTCTGCTTGACTTCATGATGTTCTAACAATTACTGAGACTTATTAATGTGTTTCAGAAATTGCTTCTTTTGTGTTGGAAATGTAGCCTCTAGTCTTTTGGAACTTAAAAGACGTGGAAGCATTCGTTGTTGTTTTGCAAAAGCAAGCTTTTCTTGGAATCGGACAGTTTTTCTTTTAAGAGAAGCCTCTCACCTAATAGATTATCTGAGACTTCATACATGCTATGAAATGCTTAGAAAATCAGTCTGTAGAAACAACAGCTTAAAAGATTTTCATGCAGTCAGGTAAAATTCTAAGCCATGTAGATGACATTTGACATTGGCAATAGGTTGTTCCTGTTTTTAAAAGGGAAAAGAAGTGGAGAGGGAAGGAAAAAGAAAAGAAAAATTACAAAAACTAAAAATGTCCTCACATTTTGAACTGAAGCTGTTTAAATATATGAAATTGATGAAAGCTGTCAAGGTTGAGTCTTAAGTCACTAGCAAACAAAGTAGTTAGTTGGGGTTAATGTAATCGCATCGTGATTGCCAATGCAATTTCTTTTCTATCTCTCTGTCTTTCTCCCTCACTCTCTCCTCCTCCATCCCTCTGTTCTTCTCTCTCCCTCCTTTCCTTTCTCATTTTTTCATTAAAAAATATCCTTTATAAATATGCACATATTCATATATATGCACATTTATATAATTTTGCATAAGTGCCTAAATGGGATCATATCATAATTTGTTTTAGGTCTATAATTTCTTTCTCTTCCTTGTTTGCCTCCTCTCAACTCTCTCCTTCCCTCCCCCCCAAATCAGACAGACCTTACCCCTTATGAATGTGTTTTACTCCATGCTCTGTAATTATAAACAAACTAAACACAGACACATGCATATATGCACAAGCATGCAAATAGAAGGCAATTTTTCCGTTGTTTTTAAAAACGGCATTATATTATTCCTACTTTTCTGCATTTTCTTTTTCTCACTCAAGAAAACTTCAAGGAACTCTTCCCAAATATGTAGGCTAGTTCAAACTCATTCTTTTCAGTGATGCAAAATACTTCCTGATGTAAATTAATCTTCACACATTCAACCATTCCCCAAAGTGGTGAGCATCCTCTTTGCCTGCAGTTCTTGAGCACTGTCAACAATACTACAATAAACATGTTATACATATTTTTAGATGCCTTTATTTTTATGTGATAGATTACCAGGATAATTACTAGATCAAAGGAGGTAAGTATATTAAATTGTAACAGATGTTGCTAGATTGTCTTCCAGAAAGACAAGAAATTGACGTTTCACCTAGAAGTGTCTGAATGTCTCCTTTCCCCCACAGTCTTGTCAGTAGTTGGCATTTATTGTACTTTAATTTTTGCCAGATGTGATATTTCATTGTTATTTATTTTTTTGCATTTACTTGACTAATAACGAATTTGAACATATTTTCATGTGTTTGCTGATCACTGGATTTGCTTCTTTGTGAACTGCCTGTTCATGTCCTTTACCCGCATTACTGCACATTCCTATGTAAGAGCTTTTCCTGCTATATAGATGATAACCTTTTGTCGATCTTCTGAGTTGTGAATTTTTTTTCCCCAAAAAGCTCTATCTATGTTATCTATTGATTTTATTTATGATGATTTTACCATAATGAAAAAAATTATATTGTCATATCTATTTTCCTTCCCTCCTTCCCTCCCATCCTCCTTCTTTCTTTCTTTTTCCCAGCTTTCGATTTTTCTCTTTTGGTTAATAAATTTTCTTCTACACCTAGATTATATATGCAATATCTTACATTTTCTTCTAATATTTTATTTCATTTTATTTATTTACACAGTCACCTCTTATCTGCACTGGGAGTTTGTTTTATATGTTTAAATAGAGGCCCACCCAAATTTATTTTCTCCTCATAGGGTGCTGGCTATGCCCTTATGCTTTTATAAGTAATTAATTCATTACTCATGAAATTAATGTATCCCTTTGTCACATACACACTGGGATCTATTTCTGGATTGTCTAATTTATTCCATTGATTTATTATTTTTAATCTGTTTTCATGTCAATACCATACTGCTTTTATTACAGTGGCTTTGTCTCCCATTGTCATTAGATTTTTAAATAGTTTTCTTGGTTATTCTGGATATTTATTTTTTGAAATTCAAGATAATCTTATTGAAATAAAAGATTCTTTTGGGATACTAATTAGAATTGCATTGATTTCCATGATTACTTTTGGGAGAATTGACGTTTTTATCGTCTTCCCACCCAACAATGTTCATCTTTGCATTTGTTCCAATTTTGTTTTATGTCTCTCAGTAATATTTGTACCGCTCTTCATTTGTGTACTGTTCTTGTATTGTTACTGCTTTATAGTTTCTGTCACTTCTCTGAACGGAGTATTTTTCCATTTGCATTTGTAAATGCTACTGTTAATGCAGAGAAAAGCTATTGTTTTAGAAGTATTTATCTTGTACCCAGCAGACAGATTACTTTAGTGAGTATAGTGATCATATTTACCATTCATTCAATAACTAGTTATTGATCCCTCTTCTAAGCACTGGGATAGAGCAATTGACAAAATATACGAAACCTCTTCCCTAGTGGAACCACATTCCAATGCTCATAGTAACCAAAGGGGAAAATATGGTCCCAGTCATTGAGAGCGAAGGGCGGGATAGAATGAATGAGCAAAGAGTATTTATATGACTTAACAGTGTCCTGTAGGTGTGGCAAATTGATGGTCAATAAGAGAGTGATTCTCCTTCCCAATCTGACTTTTCTGAATTTTCTGTACCCCCTTCAGAGGTGTGCACAATTTCCCCCTTCAACACATCTCTATTTCCCCACTACATCTTTTCTTTTCTGTATCACATGCTCTCAGAGTATGGGTGCTCTGAGACAAATGTTTTATTTATGAAGGTGGAATGCATGAAAAATCCCCATGTTGCCATTTGGAGCTCAAGAAGAAAGGTAATAGGCAATAGTAGTGTCATTTATCAAAGCCTTTCTAGAAACCAATTAGTTCATTACTATGTCAACTTCAGTTCCTTTACCTATATATCTATATACTTTTCATGGATTTTCATCACAAAACTATGCTGAGTATTTTGTTAAGGTGTAAATAGATTATCATTACTCTGGTATTTCTGTGTACTCATTCAATTATGTCAAAAGACGTGATGAGGTCTGATGTAGTTCAGGCTCGTATAAATGTGCATTGATAACTTGGCTACATATCCTTCTTTCCAAGATAGACAAAATTAATCTTTTTGTTGTGTTTTCAAATAATTTTTGAGATACCAAGATACAAGTCATTTTAGTGATTAACAATTGACTCTGTCTCTTCTAGAATTTGACTCACATCATTTTCTACAGCTCTGGAATTATTCCTTTGATGACTATAATAAATCAAAGGTATCTTTTCCAAGAATTTTCTGGCTTATAATCTTGATAAGATTGTCAATCTGTATTGTTGCCTGTCTAGACTCTCACATCCAGGGACTGATTGTGACAAACGCGAATTGTACGTTAATCCCTCTCTAGTTTTTTTCCAAGCTTATTAACTGAAATTTATAAACCAGTTTATGTTTATATGCCCCTAGAACAAGAATGCTACATTGGATTTTTTCAGATGCTCCCTTTACGTAGTAATTGGTTATCAATAAAAGATTCTTTAAGTGATTTAGCTATTAAACTTTTTTGAGGGGGCAAATATAGACTAGGGGTGAGCTACATGGCAGACAGAAGTGTGCTGAGTGTCTGACAATCATGCTGACTGTGACTGAGAGACATTCAAAGATTAGAAGCATGTCAGTGTACTCTGATTTCTTCCTTCTCCATGTTGCAAAGAACTATGTGCTCCCTCTGCATTATATTCATGTGATTTCTTAGTGTTTCCCTTATTACCGTTGGGTGGTCCCAGGCAGTCATTATATTTCTTGAAAATAGGGATTATGTCTTTATTTATTCATTTTTGACCAGTCTTTATCACCTCGCACAGCGATCCACACAAGATCACAAATGACACTTACTGAATGCTATGATTTGTTTGGAGAGTTCAGTCTGGCCAGGCGATCCTGGATGGGGTGATGCAGTCACTGGAGTGTGCCTTTTCTGAGATAAAATCTCTCATGCTGTTCTTCTACTACCAAAACATCTCAATACAGAAATAACAACTTAAGGCTAAACATCTGAGTTAAGTCCTTTGGGAAACCAGAGTGTATGAAACAATTTATGATGAGTCAATGTTAGCTCCTGGGTAGCAAATTACCTGTCTTAGGGCAGAGCAGGAGGTAGCAAACGGCTGTCCACCTGACACGCCGCTCTGTCTCAGAATGCCCAGACAGGGGAGGAGTGATCAGAATCAGGATGCCCCTCTTAACTGGGTCGTTGGGAGGAATACCTTTGGGCTGAGAACTTTGCCCTTTAAGGAAGTATTTTAAAGCTGTGCAGGTTGAACTCAGCGGATGTTTCCCATGTTTGAGTGTGGGTTCCTTATATTCTGGCTATTTTGAAAATACCAAGAAATATTTTGCCTTTAGAGGGGCAAAACTCCTACAGGAGGAGTAGTTACAAAGAAACCCCACCTAAATGCTTACATGGGAAGGGTAGAAAGGAGGTGATGGATTTGCACTTTAGGTTCAGGGTGACTGAAAACTCAGGGTTAGAGTCCAAACAAGAACCATGCATTCTCCCTGAGTCTGGTCTATGTTGCTAGTTAGGACAGAAATGCTAGTAACTGCTACCATTAATTATATGCTTACTATGTGTCAGACATTTTATCCGTATCCACAGTTAATCCTCACAACAAATCTGAGAGGTAAGCGTAATTCTCCCCATTTTGAGGCTGAGGAATGAGGCATAGAGCACTCAGAGCACTTAGGTTATTTACCTGGAGTCACTTAGCTAGTAAGTGATAGCACCTGATGTGTCTTAGACCTATGGTGAGAGAACTCAAAATCCCATGAACTGCTAAACTCTGTATGATGCCAACAGAATAACATGAAGTGGGTTTAGCAAAGACTATTACTCATTGTTTTGGGCTTGTATTCATTAGGCAGGGACCTTTCTCTGTACAGTAATTAATAATCTACTATGGAACATGTTCGAGTGAAGAATTTATTTGGGCACATTACTAGTGTAAATATGCATTTTTATAGGTAATTATATAATTCTCTACTTGCATTTACTCTATGGCAATGCTTTTAAATTTGCAACAGCATGCACATGTTGGTAAAGTTCAAATTGTTACATATCTTTACAAATAGTTTTAATTTTAAAATTATAGCAGAGAACCACATTGACCACCAGGTGGCAGCAATGTAGGATTTTGAAAGCCTTTCAAATTAAATCTCTTTTCAGAGACCCTACAATGAACTTAAATTTCATTAGTTCAGCTTGTGCTCTACTGAAATATACCATTACGTTATCCAGGAAAAAAGGTATATTTCATTTTGGCATAAGGAAAATGAGCTTAAACTCTAAATTGTTGGAAGCCTGGATTAATAAGATTTTAATATATAGACATGTTTACAATAATTAACAGGATAAATTCTTTTGTAAGAAATCTAGCACATCAATTATAGCATGTAAATGTATAATTTCAAGTACAAATGCTTCTTACTTTGAAGTCGAACACACAAAAACGACATTTGTTGGCACTGTGTTAGCATTAGCTTTACGTTAGACTATGAACTTGACATAATAACACTACATTTTAGTAACACAATGTGTGATTTATGCTAGTCTCTCCCTATTAGTCTGAATTAGTGTTTATTTTATTATATGCTTCAACACCAAATTCAAATACGGTAATGGTAGTAGTAGTAATAATAATGATAATAACAATTTATCACATTCGAGGAGTTCTGAGCAGTTGTCCATTTTCCTACACTCTATCTCATTTTGCGATTTACAGTTGGTAGACTGATTTATATAAATTCAGAAAGGTTTCAGTATGTTAGTTCAGGAAATCCTTCCCTAACTCTTTCTTACTTTCCTAGATGATTATTTGGGGAAAATGCCATTGTATTCAATTAAGAGGTTGCTGATTTATGAAGGACATCATTTGATTACTGATAAACCTGACAGGACAACCCACAGATGATACATTGGGATAAATGTCTCAAGGGGGCCCTCGAATCCCAGAACCGTCCGGTGATGAGACTGAACGGGACCTGGACCAGGATCCACAGGCCTGAGTGTTCATCCTGGCGTTGTCACTGACTGGTTTTTGGACTGTGTCATGCCTATTTCCTTGTCTTTTAACAAAAGTATTGAACTAGATGAACTTCCTTTCTACCTCCAAAAACCTTCTGACCTTACAATGTGGCCCTCCTGACAAACATAAACAGCTCAGTCTGAAATACATACAGGAAAATAGATGCATAATTTCGTGGAAGATCACCTATGTCCCAAACTCTTAGAAGATTGAGTCCTAAAGGAGTCCCTTTGGTAGGAATTGCTATGTCCTTCATGTGCAACCATTAGCGAGGCTTTGTTTAAAATGACAGACAGCATTCTTGGATTATATTCAATTTAAAATTACAATTAAAAACAATTAAAAATCACTTAACTCCACATCTAGTGTCAAACCCAGAACGGAACAGGTTTCTAACACATGTGAGAATTCATTAGTGTTCCTTTTCCCCTGTTCTTTGACTTCTGTTGACTTGACACTCAGTGTACTGATTCTTCCCCAGCCATGCAAGAGGGTCTAAAAGTACCTGTCTGCAATACTTATTTTTTAGTGCAGAACAATTCCTCTCCCCAGGCTAGTGTTAATTATACTGTCAGGATGCAGTGGTAGAGTGAGCTCAGCTGAAAAGAAAGAAAGAAAGGAAGGAAAAGCTATCGATAACTTGAGACAAAGTTGAGGTTGAGAATACAGCAGATACACTTGGTGGACAGTGAATTAAGTTTCTGTACGACCCTCTGTATGGATGCGTGTAGATGTGTGGTGGTCATGATTTAGTGAGTTAGGGATAATCATCCTTTATTTGCTTGGCCCCACATCTAACGCTCTTCTACTGATTTCTATCTCAGAAGAATGTCCATGTCTGTCCTTCGAGACTCTCCCTCAATTCTTTCTTTGGGGACCCTGTATACTAGGACCTAACTGTCAATTCCACTGTCTCTAAGACCCAAATGCTAATCAGAGACATCTTTCTTGTCCCCGCTGTCATGAAGGCTCCACACCACCTGAAGCTGGGCTACCTCCCTGCTGAATGGTCTTGAGCAACTCTGTGAGTGTCTCTGAACCTCAGTTTCATCATCACTAACATCAAGGTGATAATGCCTACATAGCATCATCTATGCAAATGTATGCAAAAAACCCTTGTATATTGCCTGGGACGTTTCTAAATCCCCTTGCTCCTTTCTATTGTTTTTACCCTCTCCTCAAATTCTTCTTCCAAAAGTAGTAGCTGTCAATGTTTTGCAGACTGATAGTCCCAAGTCCCTCCTTCCTGCTTTGTGTTCTTTCTCTGTATATTGTCTTAAAAAAATTTTTTTTATTGAAGTATAATTGACACATAATATTATAATATTTTCATGTGTGCATATTGTCTTAATATAATGATTCCCAGACCTCTTGATTTAGTGGACTTGTAAAATTTAAAGAACGTTTTGAGGGCTGATCTAAATTTGCAAACATTTTATTTAGCCAAGTACATAGAAAAAAATCTACCATCTACTGTCATCATCGTTTCATAAAAAATATGATATTTTAACACCCAAAAGGTGGGGAGGATGTAGTTTTGAAATAAAGGACAGTCTTTAAATGTAATAAATCTAGTATGACAGAATGAAAGCAAAGGTGCCGACCCAGTTCTGTGAGGAAGGAGCCTGTTGTCGTGGGACAGTAAAAGACCGGGGCTCTGTGTCCCGTGCAGTCGGCGTGGGGTGGTGGGCAGTGCCCGTAAGGCGGCTCTCTCTCAAAATACCTACACACGCCCACAGACTGGAGAAGCTTGAGAGGGTGTGGGGAGGCATATGGAGAAGGTAGCCAACCACTGGCAAGAAACAAAAAGACACAGAGAGGGTGAAGGAGCAGGAGAGATAAGGAAGCAGGCTGAGTTTAAGAGGCAGAAACTTGAGGAGAGAAGCTGTGGGGTAGAAGAATGAGAGATGGGGAAAGTGGACTTTCAAAAGTTTTACTATTTTTTACCCCAGAAGCAGAAGTAAAAAAAGTAAATTATTTTTCAACTATTTAGGGTAAGGGACTGATTCTTTTTTTTTTTTAATGAATCTTTGAGTAGAAGCAAGCTTCTTCGGCTTTGTGCAGTTCACATTCTCTTTGTGTAAGTATCACTATGTTGCCACCATGCTTCTCATTTGCCATGGATGGAGCTGGGCACGGGCGTGCAGGAAAACTGCTTTAGGGTGGCTGCCTGTGGGTGGACACAGATGTCGGCCACATTCCCTCAAGCCTTAGTCCTCACCTGCTCTCTCCAGTTTCCCTGGTGGACCCCTGCGTGGCTCTCTTGCTCTTGGTGTCTGTAAAGAAACTTTCTTCTTGCCACCAGGGTCACCCTTGACTACAGAGTTGTACCTCCAACCAGGGCCAGGTGGGGGCAGACTTTCTCTTTCACTGTACAGATTTTTTTTAACATTAGTTTCAGGTGTACAACATTGGAATTCAATATTTGTATATACTGTGAAATCATCACCACCATAAATCATAACATCCATCACTACACACAGTTACAATATGTATTTTTTATGTGATAAGAACTTTTAAGATTTATTGTCTTAGCAACTTTCAAATATGCAATACAGTATTATTAAGTGTAGTCCCCATGGAAGTTTGCACCTTTTGAGCCCCTTCACCCTTACAAATTTTGTATTAGGTTCTGCAAAGGGCTGCTGGGATTTTCAGGTTTTAAGTCTCCGGAGAGTGGTCCAGGTCACACTTGAAAAATACCACTTAGGAGTTCTTGTGGCTCCTAAGTGTTTGGAACCTTGCAGAATCGAACTCACTCCTAACTCCTGTCTGCCTGCATTTTCTTCTCATCCGCCATAAACTTTTCAAATGCTGGTAACTGAGTTGGGCTTTGCTAGGAAACAGGCTCTGGGTGGAATCTGGGTGCAGGAGGTTTCCCTGGGTGGACACTCAGGATCAGTCCCTGTGGGGGACGTGTGTGTTTCAGTCCTAAAGAGGGCATCTAGGCAGCATGCACCACAGTTTCCACTACAGTGTCTGCCCCCACTTCCTTTCAGAGGGCTAGGGCATTTGCAAGGCAGAATCAGAGCTTCTAGAACTGACCACAGACCCCAAAGTCCTTGTTACTGTTTTGTTTTTAAAGAAGTCTAGTCAGACTTATGCAAAAAGGACTTTAGGAAGTCTCAGGGAATACCTGAGAGGTCCTTGGGTGGGTTTACCATCCCCCTCTGTCCATCTTGATACTTATCAAGACCTCTGTAAAAGGTGTGGCGTGCCTGTGGCTTCCAGTTAGAGACCATCTTTTGTGTTGCTATAGATAAGGAGACTGAGCCCCAGTAAGGTTGAACAACTTGCCTAAAGTTGCAAAAGTAGTGTGAGAATCAGAATAGTAACTTTGAAATCATGTTGTTTTCACTTCTCCATCCGTTTCTTCCTCATCTCTCTTCTTCACTTCAATCCCGATAAAGTGAACACTGATGATATGTCTCTGAAACTGCTTTTGCTCAAGTGACTGGTGGTCTTACTTTGGCAAATCCAAAGGAGAGTTTTCAGTCCTGTTCTTGCTTGATTTCTCTACAGTAGTTAGCTGTCGACCAGTTCCTTCAAAAGCATTTTCTTCCTTTGGCTTCTGTGATGCTACACTCTCCTGGTTTTCTCCTTCCTTTCAGACTCACTGTCTCATCTCCTTTCTAGCTCATCTTTCTCTGTCTGTCCTTAAGTAGTTCTGTTCCCTGAAGTTTCGTTTTATCTTTTCATGCTCTGTCTTGTCTCCAGATGATCTTATTTGCTCTCATGAAGTTAGTTACCTTTTATAGGCTAATGACTCCTAAACTGATATTTCGATCCAAGATTCTGTTTTTGAACCTTGTATCCAGCCAGCTGCCTGCTCAGTATCTCTACTTCCGTGTCCTACTGGGTCCACTAGTCAACAGTTATGTTGTTCAGCAATCTTTGGTTGCAAATTCGTGTTGAACAGACATTACGTTTGAACTTGCTTAGGCCCAAATGGAGAATTCATTGGATTGTGCGACTAAGTCCTGGGTGCCTGGAATCAGGGACTCTAGTGCATTGGATCAATCACTTGTCCTGGCTTCTCTTGGTATATTGGCTTTATTCTAGTCAGGTGTCCTGGCCTTTTCAGTGTGACTGCTGGCAGCTTTTAGGCTCCTATCTTAGAGCATCATACCAGGAGAGGAAAAGAGCTCTTCTCTTCAGTTCCATTTCAAAAATATCTGGGAGGAATGTTTTCGGCAACACTAATCTCCTTTGTGTGTCTATGGATTTTGCTTATTATGAATATTTCATGTAAATGAAATCACACCTATTTGTGACCTTTTGTGCCTGGCTTATTTCACTTAGCATAATACTTGCAAGATTCATCCTTGTTGTGGCATGTATCCGTATTTCATATCTTTTCACGGCTCAATAATATTACATTTTGTGGATATACCACATTTTGCTTATCCATTCATCAACTGAAGGGCACTTGGGTTGTTTTCCCTTTTTGGCTACTATGAGTAATGCTACTATGAACATTTGTGTATGCCAGACACAAAAGGTCACATACATATGTGATTTCATTTATACGAAATATTCAGAATAGGCAAAATCCATAGACACAGAAAGCAGATTGGTGTTGCCAGGGGCTAGGGGGAAAGGGGAATGGGGAACAGCTGTTTAATGCATATGGGGTTTCCTCTGGGGGTAATGAAATGTTCTGGACTTAGACAGTGGTGATGGTTGCACAACATTGTGAATATACTGAAAGCCCTTGACTTGTATGGTTTAAAATGGTTAAAGTGGTGAATTAAAGAGAAAAAGAGGAGAGGGGACAGGGAAAATGAACTGAGAAATCTTCCCTGTCCATCTCAAGCTGAAACTGTCTCCGCTTAAATTCAGCTTCTCTTGTGACCCTCAAATTTGTTTCTCTTCCTGTATCCCCGGCATAGAGACTACTACAGCCATGCATCTAGTTGCCCAGGTCAGAAAACCATGCTGTCCTTGATTTCTCCTGCTTTCTCATCTCCTACAGCTAAACAATCATGAAGTGGTATATATTCTCCTCTCCTCAACCTAAATATATTCTCCTCATCCTAAATATATCTCAACCCATCCTTTCCTGCATCACATTATTGTTAGCATTACCAGTAATTTATTGAAAGTTTCCTATGTACCAGTCACTGGGCAAAGTGCTTTAATTCAGGCCACTCTTGTTTTCCACACAGATTTCACACTTGTCTCCTAACTGCAAATAGGTCCTCATTTTCAGCTTATTCTATTCTATTCTATTCTATTCTGTTCTGTTCTGTTCTATTCTATTCTATTCTATTCTATCCTTTTCTATTTTTCTTACCTATAGAATGATATTTCCAAATTGTTAGTCTGCTTATGTGACTCCCATTCTTAAAATCTTTTGTTAGTTTACCAAGAGTGAAACTCCTTAATAAAGTTTCCAAGGCCTTCTTTTTTTTTTTTTGGTGAAGAAGATTGGCTCTGAGCTAACATCTGTGCCAATCTTCCTCTATTGTATGTGGGATCCCATCACAGCATGGCTTGATGGGCAGTGTGTAGGTCCTTGCCTGGGATCTGAACCCATGAACCCGGGGCTGCCAAAGTGGAGCACATGCACTTAACCACTATGCCACGAGGCCGGCCCCTTAAGGCCTTATTTTTTTTATTTGCCATCTTTTTAGCTCTCAGGTTTCACTTCTCCCCATTCTCTCCGGCTCCTCTCTTCAGGCATCCTGAATCACTCACCATTTGTCAAAGGCTCGCGCTTTTGTGCATGATGCTCCTTCTGCCTGAGACATTCCTCCTGTCGACTCCCTCTTCACCTGGGTCTTTCCTGTTGAAACTCACGTCTCAGTTGAGCTGGCACATCCTTGACCCTCTAAGACCAGGTTAGAAAGCCCTCTTATGGGCTCCCACAGAACCTCATACTTAATCCTATTGTTGCACTTACTGCACTCTGTTGCAGAGGCCAGCTCAATCAACTGCAAGCTCCTTGGGACTTGTATCCTTTCCCAGCGCAACATGGGTTCACATAAATTCTGATTGAATGTGTCATCAAGCTGTAAATTAACCTCTAGGAAGCTGACCCTGACACTGTGTGTGAGAGGAGGATATTATCAGAGTAAGGGATCAGCGCAGAGCTTTATCACCCTGGTGTGCATCCACGTTTTAGAGGGAACAAAGATGAGTGTTTATGGATAGGTCTCCCAATGCCTATCGTGACTCATGCCACTAATAAGAATCCTACAGAAAGTGGATGAAGATTAATGATAATGCTGAAAGTTTTATTTAAAAGAATGGCTTGAGAATCCTTGCCCACTGATTATAGTCTAGGCCTTTTTATAGCCTACCTTTAGTTTTTCAAAAGAAGCCATTTCAAAAATACTGCTTCCTCCTCCTCTTCATCACTAATAGCTCCACATCACACATCTCTATTATTTCCCCTTCACTGAAAGTTAGTCAGTCTAAAGGCATCCATTTCATGGACAATTATTACATATTATACTGATGCAGAGCACATTTAATGACAAGAAATAAAAAGGATTGACTGTTACTGCAGACTTGTCACATTTGATAGTCTAGAGAATTTTATTTCCCTGTTGTGTAAAGCAGACAGTGTAATGTCTGAAATGTGAGCCACCACACTCATTATATACCCAATTCTTCCAACCATTAGCTTCCTCTGTTGACTTTTGAGGGCACATCAAGGTATAGAAGAGGTTTCTTGAGAAAAAAAAAAAACCCTCCAGCTATTTATTTTTACTTTGGTAATAGAAACAACAAACCCTCTAACTGTAATAGATAATGAGGAAAATTCTCTGGCAGGAAAAAAGAAACTTATGTTGAATGTTCATGCCTGCTTATCTTAACCCCTTCCATACACCATCCATTGAAGGGAGATGAGGCATTGACACTTCTGCTCCTGGCTTCCTGTAGCCCAAGGAGGCTGAGGAAGAGAGAGAGTAGAAGAGCTTCTATTTCAGTAGAAAGCAGCAGCTTCCGCCTTGTCCTAGGAAGGTGCACTTGCTAATATTATCACTGGTATTCCGCTTGTCCTGGTGACCTTCGGTCAGTACAGTCAGAAGTGCTGGCCCAGCTTCTAGTAATGAAAGAGAGGCAGCTCTAGCTGATGGTGCTGGCCAATGGCCAGGCAGGTGTATCTTCAGCTACAGAGAATAAGAATTCTTGGGCTCCTTCCTGAGGAAGAGTGTGGTAGAGTGGAAAGATGACAGGCTTCAGAGACTGCCAGACCTGGCCTTGCTTTGCATCTCTCAGTTCCTTCCTGTGTAACGGTTACCAGAAATTCCTGAGTCTCAATTTCATCACCCTTAAAATGGGCTCAATAATTTCTGCCATGAAGTTTTATTGAGAGGAACAAATAATAATAAAAATAACTAGCTAAAATATATTGAGATCTTGCCCTAGGACATTTCTGTGCTGGGTCTTTTATGAACGCATGTGATATAAACAAATGCAATAGCCTTTCATCCTTCTGACCAGTTTTGACGTTGTCTGTTGTTATCTCCATGTTACAAGTGAAGAGACAGGTTTAGAGGGGTTCCGTAACTTACTTTACATCAAACAGCTAGTAAGAGCCAGAACCTGGGGGAACCCAGGTCTATATGTCCCAAAGTTGTGGCCGTAACATTGACACTTCTTCTCAAGCTTAAGGTCTGTACTAACACCTTTAATGGGTCAGAGGTGGGGGGAGAGGATTCTCAGATCCCTATTATGCATACAAATTATTTTTGTTAGATGTTGCTAAATTTCTGTAAGCTGAAAATGAAGTATATGTTTGATAGTATCTGAGAGAGATTGTTGCTTTAGTCTTTCCCACGTGAATATGGTGCCGATTACTAGAGGTCTGAGAGCTTTGAGATCAGCATGACCCTTCTACCACGTGCTCTGTGATATTCAATTCTCCCTCCACTTTTCTCCACGTGAGCTGCCACAAAGCTTTTTGCCTGGCAGCTCTTGATGTCATTTGGCTAAAAAGCAGGATTTCTATATTAAGTTCACTTCTGTTGATTTTACGTTAGCCCTTGATACAGAGCAATTTGGTACTTACACGTTCATGAAAACAAGTGCTAAGGCAGGTGCTTTACAAATGGTCTCAGATTTTAGTGAGGGACAGACCTCTTAAAGAAAAAACAGTGTTTCTTGGCCCTATTAGGTTAAAAGGTTGTTATCCCTATCATTGAAAATATGCTTTTATTACTATTAGTTTAATGGAGGCACAAAATTTAAATATTCTGCTAGGAATTCTGATGCTGTCAAGAATACAATTGATCAAGGATGTGGATAAAAGTGAACCCTTGTACACTGATGGTGGGAATGTAAACTGGTTCAGCCACTATGGAAAACAGTATGGAGGTTCCTCAAAAAATTAAAAAAGAACTACCATACCATCTAGCAATTCAACATCTGGGTATATCTCCAAAGGAAATGAAATCACTATCTTGAAGAGGTATCTGCACCCACGTGTTCACTGAGGCATTATTCACAATAGCCAAGACATGGAAACAACCTAAGTGTCTGCCAATGGATGAATTTATAAAGAAAATGTGGTATATACGTACAATAGAATATAATTCAGCCTTAAAAAAGAAGAGAATCCTGCCATTTGTGACAACATGGATGAACTTTGAGGGCATTATGCTAAGTGAAATACATCAGACAGAGAATGACAAATACTGTATGATCTCACCTATATGTGAAATCTAAAAAATCCTAACCCACAGAAACAGAGTAGGTGGGTGGTTGCCAGAGGCTCAGGGGTGGGGGAAATGGGAGATGTTAGTCAAAGGGTTACAAAGTTCCAGTTATGAGATGAAGAAATTCTGGATGTCTAATGTACAACATGATGACTATAGTTAACAATATTGTACTGTGTACTTGAAAGTTGCTAGGAGAGTAGAACTTAAATCTTCTCACCTCACACAAAAAATGGTAACTGTGTGAGGTGATGGATGTGTTAACTAACTTTATTGTGGTAACCATTTCACAACATATATGTATTTCAAATCATCACATTGTATACCTTAAACTTACAGAATATTACTTGCCACTTATGTCTCAGTAAAGCCGGGAGAAGAAAAAAGAATCCAGCTGAGGACTCCCAGTGGTCCGTGGACTCTATATTGGGAAGCATTGATGTCTACAACATTGCCTCGGCAGTGAAAGTGCATAGTGAGTGTTGGCTCCGGCAAGTGTTGTGAAATAATTAAATGTTTATCGCATTATGTTTTAAAGTAAATCTTTTGAAAAGGAAATGTATGGTTCAAAATTTTTAAAATATAAAAAGGCATTTGATATTTAAATAAACAGATGTATACATTATGTAAAACTTGGTTAATATTTTTACTATTTTTTTATCTCTCTGCCAATCAAAACTGAATGATCTTAGAATGGTATGTAGAATATATGGATAACAATCATCTTGTATTTCTTGTGACAGTTGACTTCAAACGCCAGTGAGGCAAATTTTTAGAAGCACGGATAAATAAAACCAGCGTAATATACACCTCTGTATACCTACATGGATTCTCCCTTGATAACAGAGACTGAGTTTTGGATAGAAGACCCTCAATATTGATGAGAAAACATATGACGTGTTGGAAGGAATGGATCTTGAGCAAGTCACTGGCATGTCGCTTGCTGCATAGCATAACATTTCAAGATATTGAATCCAGGAATTAGATGTGTGTGACTGAGAAGGCTTCTGAGAGAACAGATGTGAAATGCTAAGCCAAATGAGTGTGTGAGTTTTTCACATCTGTCCCTTTAATTTTCTGTATTTTTGCTTCATTATCTGCATCGTTGGAATGTTGTATCTGTCATATGCCAACAGATGGCAATATTATAAGATCATTTTTTTAAGATGGTTAAAATGAACGACATTCTCTGCTGTTCCCAGATTAGTCAGATGGAAGAAACAAGACCTTTATCGGTTGTCTCTTTGGTCTGACAAAATCTTGCTTTTCTCAGTTTTTCATAAAATATTAGCAATGTTTTTTCACTTAATTGCTGCCTCTTCTTGACTAGTTTTCTTTTTTCCTTTGCTTAACTTTTAACTTCTTATCTAAATCTACCTCTGCTCTATTCCATGTACAAATCTTCATATATCTGCTAATAATCAAAGCAAAGTACATCACTATTGGTATAACAATTATTAACTAAGTAGCACTAGGCATATAAGATATTTAATTCAAATGGAATTTCTTTGTTTTTTTTGAGAACAAAATGTAAACAAACCACACTTATATTGTCTCCTTTTTTTAAGCCAATTTTTAAATTAGCAGAAGTGTTTTTATTTTGGAAACATGTGTTTGTTTAAAATTTGTAAACACCTCAAAAAAGTAAACATATTTTGGATACTAAGCTTCTCTTCTTACTAGGTTAAGAACCCAGTAAAATCTGGCCCCTGAGATAGAGCCTTTAAAGATGCTTAAGGAGCTTTGAGTTCTGGTTGTTTGGGCGCACTTTGAGCAAAGGGCTTAAAATGGGAAGGAAACGGGGTTGAAGGCGTTGAAACTGTGTTGTTGGCGGGAGGAGCATTCTCCTCCTGCATCAGCTTTAACCAGACTCAAGCCCTATGATCCCATAACTCCTCTTTATTTGTCACTTTCAAGGTCCCTTTCCTTCTGCCCAGCTACCCCCTGGGCCCTGGGAGTATCTCATCTGACATCTCTCTCTAGGGGATGTAATCCATGTCTATCTACAGATTTCAGACACCAACCAAACATCAGAGTTCAAAATATATCCCCGGGCCTGATGCCTCTTGGAAGGCCATTCCTACATTTCAGCTGCCTCCTGAACTCCTGGTGCCTGACAGATTCACCCTCTGACACCTAAAATGCAATAAGCCCAAGAGAGTTATTTCCCTCAGGAACCAGTTCTCATTTCACGTAATCCATTTCCCACAGTGTGCGGGCTAACAAACTTTTCCAAAGTGAGATCCTTAATATCTGAGTCGTGGGAAATACTCCACAAGAAAAGGTTTGAGAAATTCTGGATATTTGTTATCCCTTTGGAGATTCACAGTACTTATTAATGTAGTAAAAACTCAGAAGAGACTTGCAGAACAGAATAGTTTTAACTCAATTTAACCCAGCATTTACTTGCTTATTTGAACATGGAATCCCTTTTCTTAATGTAACCCCTATTGACATCCTGTAAAACTAGTGTCTGGTGGAAATCTTGAGAAACACAGCGTAGGAGCCATCTTTGATTTTTCCTTTCCTCCTTCTCTGCCGCTTTAAAGATTGAGGTATAATATGCATAGAGTATAGCACACAAATATTAAACATACAGGTTGATGTTACATGTAAGCATACCTGTGTAACTACCACCCAGATCAAAATATAGACCATACTCTGATTCTACTTATATGAAATTTAAAAATAGGCAAAACTAATCTATGGTGATGAAAGTTAGAATAATGTTTACCTTTGGGTGTGGGCATTAGAGAGCGGATGGGGACTCAAGATACAGCCTGAGAAAGGGTCTTCAAGAAAGTTATGGGGTCCTGGAAATATTCTTTGCCCTCCTCATGTGTGCTCTCACTCGCAGAATCTTTATGATCCTGTGGTCTGAGTGGCCCTCATTGCCTTCTTGCTTTTTGTTCCCACTGAGCACCCTTCTTCCCCTCTGGGGCAGCAGCCAAGCTGTTCCTGGGCCACCTTCCTGCACTGCTGATGCTGCTCATCTCTCTGCCATCAGGGATAATGTCACTTGCCACTAAAGTTGAGCTCAGAACCTCTTCTTTTGCATCCACCACATTCTGTGTTTTCTCCGTTTACTAACTTATTATGCTGTGCTGCAGCAACCTGATTCCACATCTGCCTCCCCACTGCTCTGTCATTTCCCTGAGGGCAGATGTTTTGATCACTGCTGTAGCTCAAGTACATGATGAAATATTTTTAAAAATCAATCCAAAGCATTCTAATAAATCTTCCTGCTTCCTGTCTCATCTCAACTTCTTGTCCACGCTGAGATCCAAGTCCTTTCTAAAACTCAGATCTTCTTATGTTTATTACTCTTCCTATCAGTAATCTTTGGTGGTTCCCCTGAGCTTTCAGAACGGAGGCTGGCACTCTTCAGCTGGCATTCAAGGCTTATGAGAGCTGGCTCCACTCTACCCCACCACTGTGTTCCCACCGCTCTCTCTCCACCACCCTCTGTTCAGGGACCAGGGCCCCTCACCGTCTTCAAACACATCAGGAACCTTTATGCTTCCAGACTTGTGTCTATGCTTTTTCTTCTGCTTTACATGCCTCCACTTAGGTTCTTCAAGGCCCAGTTCAAACATTCCTTCGTCCTACAAATATATTTTACTTTCTACTAGTTTCCAACAACTGTTACATGCACTGAGATACAGAGGTGAGCAAGATATAGAAGATCCCCACTCTCATGGAGCCAACACTTTAGAACAATGGAAGCAAGAGTAATAGTTAAATGCGCAAGAAAACTAATGATTTCTGAAAAATGTTATGATGCAAGTGATTTTATTCATTAAAGACTGATTTTTGTAGAGCATTCTTTAAAATAGTATGATCATTGGCGGTTGTTTTAACTGAAAGCATCTTCTTGGCTTTATTGAGCTTTTCAATGAAATTCTAGGAGCTTCCATATCAGTATCCTCTGTCTTTTACATGTTGATTCTTTCAATGGTTTAAAAAATATCCCACAGAAATTTTCTTAACAAAATTTTTATGAACTCTTAAGTATGGGAAAGCACAAATAAATCAGACTTCAGGTAAAAGAGGTTAGCTACACTTAATACTGCTATACAGAATTTTAGGATTGTCAATCATCCACCTTGAAGTAGGAAATCAAAGAAGTAGTGTGATATAGCAGACAGAGCAGTAGGTCAAGAATCTTTGGTCTTATTTTTATTCTGAACTCTTCTATTAGCTGACTGTGTGACCTTGGATAATTCACTTACTTCATTGTGCTCATCTGCAAAAGAAATATTTCAAGTTGAAAATGGCTAAGTTCTTTTCCAGTGTTCAAATTTTGTGATCAACTGCAGCAAGCAGGAATACATAGAACTATATCTTGCTTAAAGGAAACCTTATTTATGAAATTTTGGCTGTATTTATAAAAAAAGTTAAGGTTCCCAATTTCTTTGACCTACTGTTTTTCTAGTGTTATTGTACGAATATTCTCAACACTGCTGACTCCAACAACAAATTCTTAGACCTCATCTTATGTGACTCATCAGTGGCATTTGATCAGATGATCATTCCCCCTCCTTGTGGAATCCTTTGTCATATGATCTCTTTGTTCCCCTTCTACAGCACTGACTACTTTCTGTCTCCTTGCCTCTTCCTCTTTATCTTCTTTGCTTCTAAACAGTGGTGTGTCCAGGGCCAAACTCCAGTTTTCTTGCATCTACATTCATTCTAATGATCTTGTATTAGTTATCTAGTGCTGTGTAACAAATTATCCCCATATTAACAGCTTAAAACAATACACATCTATTACCTTACAGTTTCTGTGGGTCATGAATCTGGGCACAGCATAGCTGGGACCTCTAACTTAGGATTTCTCACAAGCTGCAATAAAGGTGTCAGTGGAGATTAGGGTCTCATCTGAAGGCCAGACTGGGGAAGGATGTGTATCCAAGCTCACATGGTTGTCGGCAGGATTCCTTCCTTCAGACTGTTAGAATCAGGGCCTCAATTCCTACCTGGCTGTTGGCTGGAGGTCACCCTGAGCTTTTTGCCATGTGACCCTCTCTAACATAGAAGATTACTTTATCCTCCTTTAAATAAGATATACTTCTACCTATTCTTGTTTGCTATAAGTTAATCATAAAACTAAGGATGTTTAATAGGCATCTCAAATTTAACCTAAAACTGAATTCCTAATTTTCAACCCACTCCCCTGACCCCATATATGCTCTTCCTGCAGTTTTTGCCCTCTCAGTAAATAATAACTGCATTTTTATAGTTTCACATGCCAAAAAAGTTGCAGCCGTCTATGACTTCTCTCTCTCTCTTTCAAACACCACATTAATCCATCGGCAAATTCTATTGACTCTACCTTCAAAAGACTTTATATCCAGAACTCAACCATCCTTTGCTATCTCCCCTACTGCCATCCTGGTCCAGGCCACCAATATCTCTTGCCTAGATTATTGTAATAAATCCCCAAGTTATTTCCCTATTTCTGCCATTGCTACTCTTCAGTCTATAATATCAACATAGCAGCCGGATTGATCCTGTTGAAATATAAGTCAAATCATGTCATCCTTCTGTTCTGAATTTCTCAGTGGTTCTTTATTTAACTCAGCAGAAGAGCTAGCATTCTTATAACTGTCTGTAAGGCTCTACATGAGCTGGCCCTCTGTTTCCATCTCTCCCTCCTATGCCTCTCACCATTTTTGCTCCAGCCATATTGGCCTTATTGCTGCTCCTTGAACACACTAGGCACGCATTTTAAAATGTACTCTGGATTTGTTTTAATTAGGTACGGTAAGACATGCAGACATGGAAAAGACTGTCACGAAGACAGAAGTTTTTACTCACAGTGCCCTAGAAGCAGGAGGCATGTCATGCCATGCAGGACTAAATGAGGAAGTGCCAGGGCCAGTCAAGAGGCAGAAGGAGTGAGGGAAAAGAATGGGCAAAAGCCTTTATTGTGGTTTCTGCAGGGAAAGACAAGACAAGGAAGGGTAAGTAGGTTTAGGATTGGCTAGTGTGAAAATGTCAGTGGCCCCTGATGTTTAGGGATTCTCTCTAGTCGTCTGATACCTGTTACTGGGTGATTGGAACAGGGAACTATTGGCCCTGAGTGTAAAAGCCCATTAAAGGAGGTGGCTGGGGCCATGAGTTTGGATTGGCTGGTTTGCATCTGGAAGACATGCCTCTGGGCTGAGTTGTTTGCTACCTCTAGGAATTAGCTAATCCTGTGAGGGTCAGTCTTTCCAGGATCAGCAAAGCCCTAGATGCCAGAGCATCAAGAATACAGAAAATAAGAAAATATGGTTAATACAGCATGCTCCTGATATACATACAATTGCATTTCTTGTTCTCTCTGGGGAGATGGTCATTTCCACAGGTATTGGCATAGATTGCTCCCTCATAGAGTCTTTACTCAATATTACCCTATTGTACAGGCCTTCCCTGACCTCCACCCCGTGTAATCTGGCTCTCCCTCACCATGGCTCCATCTTCTCCTTTCTCCTCTCTTGCTTTTTGCTTTTCTGTTCTCTTTAGCTCTTGTCACTTTTGACATATGTTTACTTATTTATTGTCTGTCTCCCCCAATTAGAATGTAAACTTTGTAAATATATAGACTTTATCTGATATATATATATGTAAACTTCATGAGTATAGAGACTTTAGCTGATATCAGACTTTATCTGATATATATATATCTATCTAGATGGAAAGAGACAGAGATTTAGTCTTCTATATTTATTATACGCACACACACATATATCCACCCTCAGTACCTGAAAAAATGAATAAATGAAATACTTAATTTAAGATACTAATTGCTTTTTCTTTTGAACAAATGGGTCAGTAATAATGTTACACTAGGCAGCATGACATGGCCGTTAAAATGTTTTAATTCACATGGCATATCCAGCAAGACAAAGCAGCTGACACTTTCCCCCACATATCACACTCCCATAAACACATGTATGTAAGAGAGGTAAGCCCAGCTTCCGAGAGAACGACATTTGGGGAGATAAACCAGTGGGGAGCTTCCACTGCTCTGAAGGTAAGCAGCGAGAGGGGACATCTGTAGAAGGAACAAGGCTCCATCAGAGTTGAAGACTTGGTTGTCCCATGCTTTCTGTTTGGATAATGCCCTGAAGCCCCTTCTGTGTTCCCTAGAGAGAACCCTTAGCAGAAATTTAGCTCAATCAATCACATTATGGTCAGAAAGGGACCAATAACATTATGTCTATCATCACACATATATGTCCCCAGAGGATGACTATGTGTGACCTGAGAGTATCCTGCTCTCCAATCAGAAATGGGAGACTAGAAGAGGTGAATGGTCATCCCTTTTCCTTTTTGTTTATTGGACATGAAGGAAGGAACCCTCTTTTTCTTTAATAAGAAGTGGAGTTAAGAATGCTCAGTTTGGTTAGTACAAGGAGTTGGGTGATAGATGATTAAAGTAGTGTATTTTTAATTACTCTGGCTCATCCAGATGTCATTGCATAATAAAATGTGTGCAGCTTTAGGCCATAAATCTGTCCCTTGGAAATTGTGTGTAGAAATCAGATTCCAAGTACATTAAGAATTATATAGAAAAAACACCTAACACTTTAATAGTATTTTACATCCTGGAAAATTTCCAAGCATTCTTACATGTGTGACTTCATTCATTTATCCAACATATATTTATTGATTACCGACTGTATGTTAGGCTCTGTGCCAGGCACCATGAATAAAATGATGAACGAGAAAGACAAGTATGAGGCTTATCATCTAGGAAGGGAGATGATAAAAGATACCACCAATAGACAAGAGTGATGACCTAGTAATACAACGGTTGACGAGAAGTGGAGTTTGAATCTCAGTATAAGAGCAATGAAAGGAAGTCATTGAAATGTTTTCAGTAAGAAAGTGACATGATCTAATTTGTGACTCTTCATCCTCTTTCCAGACAAGTGTTCTCTCATACAATACGTTTGTTTTTATGTTTAGTTTTTTATTTCCTTTCTTTTCATAATTATTTAGTTAGATTATGGCCACCACAGCAAAAACAGTTGCTAGATTTAACAAAAATCAATATTCACCAATTTACACTTTCTACTCTCCCCATAGCAGCAAAAGAATCTTTGTGTAAGAGCTACATCTGAGTTTGAATCCCAACTCCAGCGCTAATAATTTGTAAAAATTTGAAAAATTTATGCATCTTTTCTATCTCTCTGTTTCCTCATCTGTAAAATAAAAAGAGTTGTATCAGAACACCTACAAACTATCTTTCAGTTTGTGAGTTTTGCAGTCTTTCTCCAGGAGGCACTGGGACACTCCACACATATTTATATTCTTTATAAATATGTAGATATCTGCTTAAGACGGCATCCATTTTTACCTGATAGTCTCTATTATCGGGTCATGCCACTCATATGAATTTATCTGCTGACAGACACACCTGCATATGCTTACCTCCAAAGGACAACATATTCCTGTGCTCATCTATGTGATTAGAGGCATAAATACTGAGAAGATGTAAAAAAGCTGTTCCATTCTGTAACATGATCAAGTTTTATGACATCAGCAGAATTGGCTGTTGGCCAAGTCTTATAATTAATTTGCTTGTTGGTAATCCAGAGGCATACAACAACTTGTATTATTAAATGGTGTCACGTTAGGTTTAACGGCTGTGAGAGTGGGGTTACCTCTAAGATCAAGCCTTGAATCTTTGACACCCACAGTCACCACCAGGGTCTGACTTGAGGTGAACCTAATCTCCTGCCACTTTGGCTTCGTGTTGGCTAGACCATAAGGTATAGCACCTATTACTTTCCCCTTGGCGTGTGGTCCTTCAGATAGTTCAGGTTTTGATATGCTGTCTGCTTCCTTCCTGTCTCTCCCCCAATAGATGTGGACCAATTCGGCTTGATCATAAATCCATTTTCCTTTTAAAAACATTTTTGCAAAAGGTTCTTATGCATGGTTAAAGCTGAAAATTGGCACTTGGGCACAGCAGGGGACACATTTGCTGCTTTGAATTTAGGTTTTCATTTTATCCGGTAACACACTCCCCCTCTCTCCTCCAAAGCAGCTTGGAGGATGTTCCCTAGAGTCTGTGTTTATTGCAAAAATATAGCGCCCTGGGCCAGATTTTAATTCTATTAACTCTGCTATGCAATGGATGTTCAAAAAAGAAATGTTGATTAAGTTTATATATAAAAGCTAGAAATGTGGAGTCAAATATTTTCTAAGATATAACTGCTTCTCTAGATGTCATTTCTCTAGGGCTTTAACTATTAATTTAGATCCAAGGCCTACTTCTTATTTTCCATTTGCCCATGTGGTTTGTTTATAAACAGTTTGTTTATGGAAGCTAAATGTCCTGTTTTTAAATAAGATCGTGGTATTATTACCGCTTATGGCAATCTGCAGCCTAATTTAATAATTCGCCTGGTACAGTTTCTCTAATTGAATTGTGTGAGTTATAGACAGTGAAGAGGGATTCAAAGCTACCTGTTGTCCCAGAGCCCTGCTCCTTCCCTCTGAGCAGGAGGCTGAAGTTTACAGAGGGATTGCTTGGTAAACAAGAATTTAAAGAAACACACGCTGAGACCAATGGAGACTGTTGAAAGCTTGGATAATGTAATAATGTCACCCATAGCTTTGGGTGTACAAACTGCAGATTTATGCAAGTAATTAATAGTGTCTTGCCAAGAGAGTTGGTAGGCTTTTCAAAAGGAATCTTTCTTTGTGTCTTTTGATATTTAAAGAGCTGTAATTACAATGGCAGAGCTTTGAATTCTCTTTTTTCCCCCGTCCTCTTATACACATTAATTTATGGACCAATCCAGTATTACAGACAAGCTAATGAAAGAACCACATACTCCCTTTATAATTTTTTTTACAGTTTCACTTGTGTGGATGAATGTAAAGTAGTTAATGCTATAAATAAGTATAATGATGTATCTCTTCTCTCAATTGCCAGTTGTTGATGCTGTAGTCTCACACAATAGAAGAAAAGATTAAATTTGAATCTCTACCCATCTCGTTTTCTTCTTCTCTCTTGTGTACCAGTTAAGAAATTCAAATGTTTCTGCCATTATGAGGTGTTTAAAAAAAAAGACTCAAACTGGATTTTTTCCTCTTTTCTTTATTTTTAGTGTTAGGGAAGACTCAGAAAAAAAATTACATAACTTCTGCAGTCAGCTAAGGCTTTGCCAGTTTCAAGATTTAGCTCCTCAGTAATAATTTGGTCCTTTTATTTAGGATAACTTTATTGAGGTATAATTGACAAAATAAAACTTGTGTATCTTTAAGGTGTACAAGGTGATGGTTTGATATCCGTATACATTGTGAAATGATTACCACATCAAGTTAATTAACACATCCATCACCTCACATAGTTACCCTTCTTTTGATGTGTATGTGGTGAGAACACCCATCCCCCAGCCCCTGGTATTTACCATTCTACTCTCTGGTTCTGTGAGTTCAACTTTTTTAGATTCCACATATAAGAGAGATCATGCAGCAATTATCTTTCTCTGTCTGCCTTATTTCACTTAGCATAATAATCTCTTTCACTCCAGTCTACCTTGGGAAGAAGCCGCCTGTAATGGGAGCATGCAGATCCCTGGTCTTCAGTATGCCGTACCATGTGGGGTACATTGACAGCAAACCTTCAGATGTTCATAAAAAGAGTTGAGCTTCTTATGGGCGTAACTTGACCAGAAAACACAAATGTATTCTCTGAGGTTTTTGAATGCCCCTTTTAAGAGTTTGAAACAATGTTTACTTTTCCTACCATTGAGCCATTTTTGTATGTTACTTAATTAAAGGTATAAAGCTCATTAGGACATTTTACCTAAACAGCCTTTGGAGTACAAGGTTAAGGTCAGAACTCATGGCATTCAAATAACTGGGGACCAAAATATGAGCCACAGTCATATTATATTTATAGAAACACTAAAGCCATGACACTTCAAATCCTGTCTCCATGAAGCAATTCATATGAATTTTCCAAACGAAATACACATTGTGCTGTACTCAGTTCTTGGGACTTAATTACATGTTTCGTAAAGCCAGCATCACGCATGCTAATTCTCTTCATCTATCTATTGTATGCATTTCCTCCATGAACTTAGACATTGAAGGGGTCTCTGCATCATCTAATCCAAATTTTGTTTATTTCTCTGATGATAAGACTGAGTTCCAGAAAAAGGAAGCCGCATGCTAGGGTCCAACAGATAGCTAATGGCAGAGCCAGGATTTAGGTCTCTATTGTTCAGACAGCACGTCCTTCTGTCGTCTAATCATTCGTTTTAATGACGTCTGTCAGTTCAGCATGGTCAGAGTGGAAACAGTCACTTTGCTGATTTCTCAGTTTGTTGATCCTTTTAAAGTGTAATTTCCTTGAGGGCAAAGGTCTTGTATAAGCAAATTAAGCAAATTTAATTTGCTTCTTATGGTACCTGAGGAACTTCATAAAAAATAATGAGAGTGTATAATGTACACTGCACTCCAGCAGCAACACAGCATGATTTTTTAAAACCAACTTTGAGTACCATAATCTTGACACTGCAAATGTTTTGGCGAATCATCTGGTTCAGCTTAACAATTCCAGAAGGGAGTCATTAAATCTGAACCATATTAACGACAACGAGAAGACTTTTTGAGAAAAATAGAACCACACAATAGATAAAATTTAATAAATATTTGATTTAAGCATAATTTTGTAGACAATAAATTACAAATAATACATAGCAGATAGGCTAAGGGCATTAGCTCTGTCTTGGTTCTATCAAGACCATGTGTTTCGCTGTCTTTTGGGATGTTGTTTACTGATCAGTTATGGTACTTCAAATTTATGTTAATTGGCTTTGGAAAGTTCCTCCTCTATATGAAAACTTTTCTACTGATTGTAAACACTTGCCAGATACTTTATCTACATTTGTTTAAGGTTCAAACTCTAAGTACTGCGTGATTATTAACTACATTTCTGTACTAATAGTCACTGTTATTTCTAATCTGCTGCTCCACAGATCAACATGGGAGGAAGAAGATGGACTGTGATCCAGTTCTCCCCCTTTGTGGGGAGGTGGGGGTGCATGCTCTTAAAGAAAAAAAATTACTCGTGACACTTGGTAAAGGCAGTAAGGAAGACTATTCAAAGGGGACTACTACAGTGGGATTTTGCAATAGGGGAGAGCGATCAGGCTCAACTCCAAATACAGGAAGGAAAAGTGGGAATTGATAGCCAAGAAGCAGGGTGGGGGTCAGTGGATGGAAAATTACCAAGAGGAAACATCAGGAGTAAGGGGGGATTCTGGCTAAACTCACCTAATAGGATTCTTGCTGAAAGCAGGTCAACGTCATCAGATATTACCTAGGGGATGGTGGAGAATGAGGAATCTGATTAGATATCAAGGATGATCAGATATGGAGGATGGGAGATGGTGGTGGTTCTGCTGAAACTGACTTAGCAGAATTCTTGCTAAAATCAGACAATTCAGAGACAAAAACAAGAGGTCCCAAAATTGTGACCTAGTTGAAGGAGAGCTCAGAAGAGGCTGACTAGAGTTTGGCCAAGGAGAGAATCTTTGTCAATGCCCAAGAAGAGAGAAGACAGGTGATGACATATAATATCCTGGTAAGAATGCTAATAAACAACGTAATTAATGGTGTTTTATAGGAGGGGGGTCTTTATCTATGGAGCATTTTAGTGAGATGTCTCTGATTTAGAATGCTGATGGCAAAGAAACCTAGGATCCATGGATTTACGGAACATGGCTTCTTAGGAAATGTCACAGATCTACCTTTCTGGATATTATTCAGAGATAATATCCTGGAATGCTCCCTTCCAGGAGAGAAAACCATACTTTACCTGGAGAACTCACTCATGGCTCTGAGCCAGAAGGTGAAAATGATGTAAAAAGTAAGGACCTGGAGAGCTGTACTTGAGATATCGGACCTCACCTTGCTGTGTCTGTGCGTCTTAGCTGCTTGTATCCCTGAAATTATTAGTAAAGCTTGATACTGGATAAGTTCCTTGATTCATGTGAGTGACTTGGCCACCTGATCCTTCGGGTTAACTCATCTATGATACAGGAAAACAAGGTTTGCTTTCCCTCAGTGTTCTTTCTCAGTCAAGCCCACTTGTAGTAGAGACACCAGGGTTTTTTCCCTGGATCATTACTCCCTAGGCCCTGTGGTGGAGAAGACCGGTCTATGTGACTCTCTTCTTTTTTAAGTGGTAGAAGAGACCAGCTTCTAGATTGAACATTACCTGGAAAGTTCTCTTCAGTTCTGAAGAAAACAGCAATTCTTTGGGATTCCCACTTCTGAATTCTCCAAAAACGCTCCTCTTACTGCAGGCACCCAGATTTTTAATAGCTTACAACTTTATGATTACTATGTTTGTGAGCCATAGGTAGATGGCAAATAGTAGTAGCAGTGTTGGGTTCTCCTTGGCATAACTGACATTGTCTATTCTTTCTATTGTTCTTGAAAGAACAATGCTTTCTCTAGTCCTGGACTGAGCAATAGACAAAGTCAGATAAAAGTCTCATTCTACTTCTAATTGCCTTTCTGAACTTGAATGTGTAATTTATTTCCTAGTCTTCACTCTTAAGAAATGGACTTAAATATTTTTATTTTGTGATAAAAGTTCTCAAACTATTTGTGTTTTTGCCCGTGTGTATGTGCATGTGTGTATGTGAGAGAGACAGACAGTGAATTCTGTTGCCCTTGGTTCCATAATATCAGGCAGTAAATGTAACAAGCAAATACTTTGTAACTGATTTTTAGATAATAGCACAGCATACTTTATGAGTTTTTAAACTCCAATATTCAATATACACTCAATAAAATAACAATAATTCTATTAGATTGATTGGCAGACAGATTCTTGGAACAGGGTCTCTAAGTAAACCAAATCCATATTAACTGTATCAATCTTCATGACTGCCCTTTATTACATTATAGTTTTAGAGCAAGTGGCCTTATATTTCCATATCTTTTTGTTCAATGGAAAATAAACTTTTTAAAGCTGGAAAAGGCTTGTACCTGTTATATGAAATTCTGTCCAAGGTCAGAAAAAATCAATTCACTGACCTCTATAGATGTAGAAAATTAAACTGAAGTAAGTTAAAAAAAATATATATTCACCATTTTTATCTCTTGTCTTTATCTTATATCTATCTTTTTTCCCTAACGTGTAGCTGAAAGAAGAGTCTTTGGAATATGTATAAGTGACAAGAATCAAGGATTAAAACTTTGAAAGCATCTGGTTTTAAGAAAATAAAATTGCCCCTAAAGTTGTTTAACGCATACCATGTTAGCTGTTTAAAGACTATATTTGATCAATAATTATTTATTGAGCACCACTGGGTACTGTCATTGGTACTAGGGATATACCAGTAAGCAAGACAGATAATCCCTGTCCTCATGAAGCTTGCATTCTAGTGGGCAAGAAAGAAAATAAACTCAGTACATAACTTATAAAATATATTGGAAACTGATAAGCGTTAAGGAGAAAAAAGAAAGTGAAGAAGACTAGGGAGTTGTGGGAGTTGGATGCTGTTGCAATTTTAAATGGACTGATCAGGACTCTCACGGTGAAATCTGAGCAGAGCAGGCGAGGGAGCGCATCCTGTCAATATCCAGGGGAAGAGCAGAAGGAGCAGATTGTGAAAAGCTTCCTGCTTCAGGAGCTTGTCTTGAGTGTTGGAGACTCAGCCCAGGGGCCAGTACAGGTAAGAGAAGAATAAGAAGGAAAGAGAGTAGTAGAAGATAACATGAGAGAAGTAACGTAGTGTGTGTGTGTGTTTGCCCGTGCACGTGTGTGCGTGTGCACGTACATGCAGATCATGTGAGGCCTTACAGATCATTGTAGGGTGTGGCTTACTCTGAGTAAACTGGGAAGTCATTGGAGGGTTTTAAGCCAAAGTGTAATATAATCCAACGAGTGAAGTTGGAGTATTCAGTCCTGGAGTAGGATAGGAACTTCACAGGTAGATACTTGAGACACAGATTAGCAAGACTAGACAAGATGGAAAGGATCATTTTGGCTGCAGTGTTGAGAATAGGTAGAAGCAGAGGGACCAGAAGATATTGCAATAATTCAGGCAGAGTCGATTGGTGGCTTGGACCAGGATGGGCATGATTGACATGGTGAGATATGGTTAAATTTTGTGTTGACTGAGAAGGTAAATAGAATTTGCTTACAGATTGAATATGGAATGTTAGAAAAAGAAAGGAATGAGAGATAATTTTAAGGTCTTTACTTTTTATCTGGAACGATAGAATTGCCAATAACTAAGACGGGGATGATTCTAGAAGAAGGAGGTTTTGAGGCTCAGTTCTGTGTGTGTTAGATTTCAGATATCTATTTCGTTATTCATATGAAGATAGCAAGTAGGTAGTTAGATATATGAGTCGGAAGTTTAAGGGAGCGCTCTGGGCTGGAGAAGTAGATTGGGATCTCCAGTGAAGAGATGGCATTTAAAGCCGTGAGCTTGGATGGGATCAATGAGGGAACAAGTGGAAAAGAGAAGAAGCCCAGGAGAGAGTCCTGAGGAACTTCGATGTTAATAAGTAGAGAGGATGAGAAAGGACTAGCAAAAGGCACTGCAGGGGCACCCCGTGGGTAGCAGGAACGATGAAGTGAGTGTGGTGTCTGGAGGGCAGGTGAAGACAGTGTTTCAAGGAGGAGAGTGATCACCTGTGCCCAAGCTGTCGATTGTTTTGGAATATGATCTATTGCGATTCTATCTTGAGCATGTAGAGATTCTCCAATATTTGCCACTTGCTATGTTAAAAATAGGAAAATTACTATAACATAACATTATTTGAAATCAAGCATTTTTCCTCTCAGAAGGGAGTGGGATTTTTTTTTCTTTATTATTCTTTGGGAGAAATATCAGAGTGAACTTACATTAGTTTGTAACTTTTACATGATGGAATATATGGTGTAGTTTGGTGTGATTTGGGAAAAACAGTACTAATAGAATAAATACTGATTTATTTGACTTGGGTCACAATGCAGTATTTAAAGTTCAATATTAGACTATGATCATAGCCTTTAAAATCTGACAAAAATACAAGTGGTTTCTCTTCATCTACATGCTAGATGTATAAGATGCTTGCTATTTATACATATCCACTTATGCTCTTCTGGTTCTCTGAGGCTATTTTTTGTACCTTGTTGTACATTTTGGAAAAGAATCATTCATTTGCAAGTGTGTGAAATTCACAAAGCAAATGGAACCTTGTCCTAGATGATCTCTAAGGCTTCACCCAGTTCAAAGATTCTAAGACTAATGCTTATACAGTGGTCTGTACTAAGCCAAGTTGGATGGGGGTTGGGAATTATCAGTCCTTCACATAAGCTGGATTAACCTCACTGCCATTTCTCTAAGGGAAAAGGCATCTCAGCTTTTTAGAGCATATAGGTCATCAGTAAAAGTTAAATTATAAAAGTCTCCAAGTCACAATCATTCCATAGAGTAATAGAATTGAATGTGATTTAGGCTTAAGAGTGAGGGAAATAAATTTTTCGTTAACAGCCATGAAAATCAGCACTATTTCATACAGTTTAAATAGACTACTATTCTTGGTTCAATGTAGGCATTCATTCAGTTCAGTTTCCTTGAGTTCAGAGGTAATAAAAAGATACACATTTTTCTTCAAATTCAATCAATTTTGGAAAGGCCTATAATTTTTAAAGCTATTTTTTGTTTAAATTGCATAACTACTAACTTTTCACTGCCAATTTCAAAGAGAGGTTCTACAACCCAAATCCTTCCACATCTGTTTTAAGGCTCCACAGAGAAGGCATGATAGGATATAATGCTAGAGAGGTCTTTTCCTTTTCACTTCTTTTCTAATGTTTCAGAGAGATTTTAAAATTGGGCAGAATCTTGGAGAATTTTAGATCAAAAGTTTCCTCCTCAATAACCACTCCTTTTTATTAGTATATTGTAAACTGCAGCCTTTTGGGGGAATGTTCCAGAAGCTTGACTAATTAAAGAAATTTCTTCACAGTTGAAACTCTTAGTGGATTCAGAAACTCTCGGTGGATTCTCAATTTATCAAAATTGAGAATAAAAGCTGGTTTTATGGTTAAGATGGTGTAAAGTAAATTTGAAGTAATCGCTGTTGGAGTAGGATAGGAACTGCACAAGTGGTCACCTGAGACGCAGATTAGCATGACCAAATTAGTTACCCTCTGAGTTTCCAGAAGGCAATGCAAAGGCTTCTTTTCCACTTTAGGTTTTGGAAGCAGGGTGTTTGTTCTGCACGTAACAAGATGACACAAAGTGAGGTATCTGCTCAATAAGACAGGAAGTTATTTGAGTGTGTGAATTAAGAAGCAAGAGTTGAGCTAGGAAATGTTCCCTAACCATAAGTGTCTCTGAAGGGCCTCAGCTGTTTAGGCCCTGAGCCCATGCAAGTTCTTTTTTCTCTAGTTGCATAATCTTCACTCTTTCAAGTCAGGCAAGACACTGCCTTGTGTTTGGGTTTTGGCTTATCCGTGTATGTGTTGTTGAAAAATGTGTTGTTGAATGTTCAATTCTTTGGCTTTGGAGTGTGGGATTCCTTCTGGAGAGCCCAGCCTGGTGAAAGGAGCCCAGGACCTGGGGGATGTGGATTCCCGGAGCTGTGGAGGCCTCAGAGGTTTCGTATAGAATCACGCTGCCCCTTTCCTGAGAGGCTGCTTTGATCTGCAGCCAGAGGCATTGTTCAGCCTGTACTGATGCTCCCACACAAAAAAATACTTTCAGTGGGCTCATAATTTTTCTTCCGAAGATCCTCTGATCAAAATCCAGCAGAGCCCCCGGCAGAGGCAGGCTCGGGAGCGGAAGATGGCTGCCAGAGAGAGCAGGTGAAGACCCAGTGCGCATCTTTCGCCTGGCTGTGGCCTCCAGGACCAACCCCGCCTCCTCCTGGGATGAGCTGACAGTACTTGGGTGGAGAGAGGGTCTGGGTCAGAGCCATGCCATCACCTTCACGTTTGTGAGTTACTTCTTTACCCACAGTCAGGACGAAACTATTTGAAAATTTAAAAAACCGTTTTTGGGGAAGAATTTAAAAAAAGGAGAATAGCAAAATGAAACTATCCCTGAAATCCACCAGTATTAACCGTTTGATGTATTTCTTTGAAGTCTTTTCAAATGTTGGTGCATAGTTAACTTTCCTCCTCCCACCTCTCTCTCAGAAGCCGCCTCCTTCACAGGAAACATGGGACAATCAGGCCTCGATTTGCCCCATGTCAGTCTACATGCTCCCCTACATCTGTGTGAACATCCCTTCCTCCAGTCTCAGATGATTTAGGTCTTTTTCTCAGGACTACTTCCCCGCTGTACACCCTAGGCCACCCCTCGTTGTTCCCATATGCCGCTCTGCTATTCGATCTCCCATTCGCCTGGGTGTTCAGCATCCCTCTCGTTGTGGCCCATCATTGTTGGTTAGAAACATGGGCAAGGACAGTCTCATCCACCTTGAGAACAGCTTCTGTTTTGCCCTCTGGTGCTCACCATAAGCATCCTCTTCCCATCATAACAAACCTAGAATCTCTGACTCTGTTTTCTCACCTCTCCTTCACTCCTTTCTTCTTTTAGTGACTAGTTTTATTTTTTAATTAAAGAAGAAATGTATACATGTGGTAAAAAATGCAAACAACACAGGGGGTATGAATGAAACTAATTTTTCCTTTCGCTTCACATCCCTAGTGTTCTGGTCCCTCCCACAAGAGGCAGCTTTATTTTGAAGATCTTGTTCTCCCAGAAGTATTCCGTGCTTTGGCAAAGATATGCCCCCTGTTTCCTCCACCTCCATTATCCGGGTTAAAAAAGAAAACACAATGGAAACATGCTAAACTCACCCTTCTGTACCTGGTTGCACCTGGGATTTGGAGCCGGGGTTCAAGTGTGTTCCCTTCTCGGCCTCCCTGCCTCCAGGAGTGGTTTTGGGACTTGGATTCTCTGGCATCCCCGGCACCCTCCTGGCCTCCCTTTCTAGCCCTCTGCCCCCAGAGACTGGGCGCACGTTCTGTCTAGCAGTGATTGGGTGACCTTGATGTGGCTGAATGTGCCCTAGGCTGGCAATGCCACAGCACATGTGGCAAGTGATTAGGTAGAGGGGAGCCTCTCTCCCACCCTTCATCTAGGTACCACGGGTGTCCCCATGTGGAGGTTGAATCCCTTGGGGGTTGTTGGTCTGCCACAGTTTGGGATGGGCCTGTGGAAAGAGATCTTTGTCCAGAGTCTGGGGGTAGGGGAAACACAGTAGTTGGTGGGTCCCATACACACATGTGCTTAGTCATGGGGTGGGGTCCCTGGGCCCTGTGAGGTTCTGTGCTTCTCCAAAGAGTATCCCCATGCCCCCAGGGAATGTGACATTAAATAGCGAATAAAAAACACCATGACAGGCCAAGAGGAAGACTGTGGAAGAACATTTTAGCATCTTTAGTAGTCCTTTTTCTGCTTTTTGAACAAGGAGTCCCATGTTTGCATTTTGCACTTGGCCCTGCAAGCCATATAGCTGGCTTTGATTGCAGCCACCATAAATTCATGGTTACCAGCCTCAGCTGGGTTCTCAACACAGCCAGCCAGCCAAACCTATGTGTTTCTCTAGCCAGCTTCCCCATTGTTCACAATGGCTAAACATTTTCTGCTCTTCCCAAATGTATGCACCTTATGCCCTCACCTTCAAACAGCTCTTACTTTAGAGGAAAAAAAATTGAAGTCACCAGATGAGAAACTCCTCATGATCCTAACCTGTGTTTCGTCCAGGCCTTCTTTCTCTCTTCTTACCTGGGACAAAGTGTCCTTCTTATCTCCGGTTTATCCCTTGCCTGCACCCTGGATTCCACCTTCCTGCCTTCCCAGAACTGAGCCTGATGATCCTCCCTTTCTCGAGAGGTTGCACAGAGCTGCTGGAGGAGCCCAAATTCTGCACACATTGCCTGGGACTGGATCCCAGTTTTGTCATTTTGTGCTTGTGTGACCTTGAGCAAATCTCTTAACTTCATGAGTGGTTAGAAGGCTTGGCACATAATAAGTGCTATAGAAGTGTTTATTTAATAAAATCAAAGAAAAAAGTCCTTAATTCATCTTCAAACTTTTTTCTCCTTATAAGGTTCCTCCTAACATACTCAGTTCTCTCCCACCCTAAAAATGACCGTTCCTTGACCCCCAAATTCATTCCAGCATCAGCTCCATTTCTGTCCTTCCAGAGCTTCATTTCCTTGGTATTATCTATTCACACAGTCTCCACTTCCTCAGCACTCACACACTCCTCAGCTCACAGCAATATGATGTTTATCCTACTATATACTGAAATTGATCTTGCCTTGAAAATCTGCGCCTTTATGTCACCAGACCCAATACACACACACACACACACATATATATATATTTTAATCTTGTTTGATCTTTCCTCTGTATTTGTGATTTTTGGCCACTTCTTTCTCTTGTTTTCCATGATGATGTCTTCTCATATTTCCTCCTTGTTCTCTAGAAGCTCCTTTTCAATCTCCTTTGCAGGGTCCTCTTTCTCTGATCATCACTTAAGTGTAGGTTTTCCTCAAGGTTCTCTCCCACTTGACATGCTCCTTGAGTGATTTCACCCACCCCCATGATTTTGATTACCATATTTAGGCTTATGATGCCCACATATGTGTTGATAACCTAGATTTCTCTCCCGAATCCCAGATTAATTTATCCAACTGCTTCGTGGACATTACCACTTGGATGACCCAGAAATATCTCAAAGTCAGCATGTCTAAAATTGAATTCATCATTTCCTCTCCATCTATTCCAACTTGCTCAACATCTTGTGTTCTGTTCAATTATTTCTCTTACCTGCAGGATAAACTCCATTCTCTTTTATATCTTCCATGATCAGGCTCAGGGTTGCCACTTCAATATTTGATTCTCAGGTCCCATCTTGATCTCTGGACTACAGCCAAAATGAACAGATGTGGTGCTCTGAATACATAAAGCTCATGCATCCCTGCCCTGTTCCCAGAGTCACTTCCCTTCCTGGCTTCAAGGTGAATACCTAGTTATCTTCAGATCCTCTGCAAACTTTTTTAACTGTCCACAAATTCAGATGAGCAAGTGTTGTCACTTAAAATTTTTCTACACCTCAAGCCAATTTCTGTCTCTATGCCCCTATTTTATGAGGCTGGTGGAAAGCCTAATCACAGTCGTTTTTGGAATTCCCTTCCTTCTCTGGAGTTAAGTCACCATTTTAGGATATTACCTGGTTACCTCAGGTTGCTGAAAAGAACCTATGTCCTTTTCCTTGTAGCCCCAGCATCTCTGGGAGCTCTCTGATACTTCTATGCCATACTTGGAGCATAGAAGTTTTGGTTGAGTTCTCAGTCCTTCCTGACTATAGACTTATAACCAATCATTTATCTCTTGAGGGCTTCCCGGCATCTCTTTAGCAGTATGACCCTGAAAGTGGGCTGCATTCCTGCTGCCCTGGAGTCTGGAGATGGTTCTTCTCTTCTCTTCTCAGCTAGGTGACACCTCTTTCTAGGACGGGGTGGGGATGGGGTGAGAAGTCCTAGTCTGGTTCATATTTATCTGTATTCTAGAATCCTCTTTTCCCATTTACCTCCTCTGAAAAATCCTCTCTTTTATTCTAAGGCGTGCGTTAAAACTCAGATGCCTACAGGGTAGGGTTGGTAACTTAAAGAGTGACCAAGAGTGTATAAGAGATAATGAGGCGTGGTGGGGACTGCGTCCATTTAAAGACGGAGCCCTGACTCAGCTTCAGCTCATTGATACCATGAAACACATGGGCCAAAAGTTTGTAGAAGTTCCAGATTTTCAAGAGAAGCTGGAAAATTAAAATCTTATATGAAATTGCCAATTTTTTTAATGCTGGAAACTAATTCTAAATTTATAAAAAAGTTATTTGAACCAAACAAAGTATGTTTGTAGGCTATCTATACCCCATGGATTGCTGGTTTGTGATCTCCATCCTAAGGGCTTAGGGTTTTGAACAATAAAAGGCTTAAAGATGATAAGGTACTTCTTACCAGGAAAAGGTGAGAGGGAAATATCAGGGAGCAAAAAGTCCCCAAGTATTAATATTTGAAAATGTTATCTTGCCATACCTTTCTTGACCCTCTTCATCCCTGCCCCCCCAAATAGAAGGGATTAACCACCTCCTTTGGGTCCACATGGCTCTCTGGACAGAGAATTAGCAGAGCATCCAGTACTGCTCTATGCCAGGAGTAGCTTTATGTTTTCGTTCAGTTTGCTTATGTATCTCACTCACCGTGTGTCTTAGTCCACTCAGGCTGCTGTAAAAAAAAAAAATACTATAGACTGGGTGGCTTATAAACACCAGAAATTTATTTCTCACAGTTCTGGAGGCTGGGAATTCCAAGATCAAGGTGCCTGCAGATTCAGTGTCTGGTGAGGGCCCATTTCCTGGTTCAAAGACATGGTCCTTTCACTGCGTCCTCAATGGTAGAAAGGGTAAGGGAGCTCTCCGAGGTCTCTTTTATAAGGGCACTAATCCTGTTCATGAGGGCTCCACCCTCCCATCACCTCCCAAAGGCCCCACCTCCAAATACCGTCACATTGGAGATTAGGTTCCAACAAATGAATTTTGGGGGCACACAAACATTCAGCCTCTAGCACCATGTTGAATACCTTGAGGTGGGAGCTCCACTATTAGTTTTTATTTTTCTAGTGCATATGGCATATAATACATGCTCTGAGCAGTGATTTGAAGGCAGAAAGTGAGAGGGACTCTCTAGACAAAGGGAAAGCACATGTAAGGATACAAAGTCATGAACCACCAGAGGGTATTTGTTTTTAAGTCTTGAGTGCTTCAGTTTTCTAGAAGTATCAAATAATAGCAGAGAATGACTAATGGTGAGGAAGACAAAGACATGCAAGGCGTTACATACTGTTTTAACGGCTTATATTTAATCATTAGGTGATAAGAACCCATGAAGTTATATATTTATTTATTTATTTATTTATTTGGTGAGGAAGATTGGCCCTGAGCTAACATCTATTGCCAGTCTTCCTCTTTTTGCTTGAGGAAGGTTGTCCGTGAGCTAACATCTGTGCCAATCTTGCTCTATTTTGTATGTGGCGTGCCGCCATAGCATGGCTTGATGAGTGGTGTGTAGGTCTGCGCCCAGGATCTGAGTGCGCAAACCCTGGGCCACCGAAGTGTAGCGTGTGAACTTAACTGCTATGCCACCGGGCTGGCCCCTGAAGGTATTTTTTTTTAAAAAGGGAGTAAAGTAATCTCATTAATATTAAAACATGGATTAAAGGGGTATATCTAGTGGTCATTTGCTTCTGTGGCAGCCAACATTGTAAATGCCCTCCTACATTTTGGTAATTTCCCACACTGTAAATTTTAGCTTCCAAAACTTCAATTCAGGAAACCCACATTCCTGGGCTCCCTTGGAGCCAGAGCACGGGCGTGTTACCTTCATTCCACTATCCACACACAATTGTATTTAGAACTGGGGAATGTGAAGTGTTGGGGAAACTGCTCTTGTAACAAGGTCAGAGACAGACACACGTGGCTTTTTGGAAGCAGCAGTGGCACAGTCCCTGCCCTCAGTATTGATCCTGCCAGGTGCCAGGCGGCATTGGTGCTTTTACTTGGAGCAGCCCCGGTGGCATGTGGGGTCTTGTTCCTGGATGCGCAGCTCAGAGATGGATCTCCGGCCTTTCTGGAGTTTCTGTGAGCTACCCAGTGTGTGGAGATTCTGTTACTTGCAACTAAGAACACTGATCAATACAAGATGCTATGAATGAGTATATTGCCATCATTCCAATGAGAGCTGACTAGGGTTTGCCTCAGAGGGAAAGCTTAGAGATGGATGCAGAGTACTGATTTGAAAGATGTAGGAAAATTCTCTCATATAGATATCACTGATTAGATACGAAGGAGGAGGTTGGGAGAATGAGAGGGACAAGTCAGAACAAAAGTTGAGGAAGAAAGAAAGAAAATGGAAGGGCTTCATGCTGTATGGCCTCAGGTTTCCACAAAACTGGATGAGGTCATTTGCTGTAAGCTGCTGGCATAGGAATGGGCTTGGGGCTAGAGGACCTTTTAAAAGGCCCAAAACATTAAGACGTTTACAAAGCTTAGCAGCCTGGAAATGGAAAGTGAGGAAGTAAATGATTGGCTGGTTCCGGATTTTTAGGGAAGTGAGTAAATCCAAAAGGGAGTCAATAGACTAAAGGAATGAGAAAGAATCAAGAGGCCTGTGCAGATTTCTCTTATATTCAAGTTCATGTCTGTATCCCCAGACACTCCATAACTATTTGATGAAGGAATGAATGAATCAGATCTTACCAGAGGTAAACAGAAAGCTACAGAGAAGTGCAGAATTTAAGATCTTGCAGCTAATGCTAGAACTTTGTTTTCTCTCATTTACATACTAAATAGAGGGCTGCAGATGGCTTCATGTTATTACAGCTGCTGAATTGACTGACTTTGGCTGTAGAATTCTATTGCCCCTGCTACAGAAAATGACCTTGAAGCATTGAAGAATTCTCTGGGCTCGTGTCAGAAGACAATAGCAAAAGCGGGATTAATTTAAATGATGGTTGTATATTTGAAGGTCTGTCAGGTAATTCCAAGGGCAGCTAGAAATCTTTTTAAAAGTCTGAATGTAGACTTAAAACTCAATAGATCCCTTATTCTCACTTCCACGTTGTCATTTTATTACTTAAGCATTACCAGCTTCTTTTCTATTTTGATTAGGTTGCTTAACATTTTGTGGTCTGCCTTCTTTCCCCTCTGCTTTCCACACTTCCATGTTTTAATAAAGAGAGATGAAAGAAAGAGTGACTTTTCTACCTATTAAAATAATTTTACCTTTGCATCAGCATGTTTCTCGCTTTTCATAATTTGTGAAAGTGTAACTATTTTAACCGAAGTGCACAGCAGCATGTCTGGAAGTCTGTCTGGGGTTACAGAATCCCTCTTCACACTTAGGAGATCCCAAAAGACCAATGAAAAGTGCTGAATGATTTGAACGAGAGCTTGTGAGAAAGGTTAAATGGGTTGGAATTATTCATCCTGTATAATAAGGGACTTTGCTAAAAATAATATTAATTTGTCTTAGACAATGTGATCTGGTGAAAGGAGAAACTAACATCTTAAAAAAATTTCGTTCTCTGTGAATCTTAAAGAGACATATTTCTCTTAGCTGAAATAAGGGAAGTTCTCCTGGATGTGTCTGATTTTAGGGCTAGAACAGGGTCCAACCAGGAGAGGGAAACCACACAGATTTTAACAGGGAAAGCTTAATGTAGGGAATTATTGATTATAACAATAACTGGGGTTATCAGGGATTGGCTAGTAAAGGGAACTTCAAAGACTACAGGAATGGCAGGTGTAAGGAGCAGCCACTACTCTGAGGGCTGAGGAAGGGTACCCAGGGAAGAGGGGCTCTCCCTGACTGCCAGGGGGGATCCAGTCCTTGTTGGGGAATGCATGGCTGTGTTTAGTCAACAGCAGAGAAGTCGCTGTGCTGCTTCTCTGGTAGAAGCTGCTGGAAATCCACCATCTAGGATACCAGGGAAGTCTGTTGATGGGAAGGTATCTCACTGGAGGCACTCTGCTACAAAACCTCCTAGAGAGGGGTTGCCAAAGGAAGCTGCTGGCCCCTGGGTCCAGCTGGTTTGGTGCTCCTGTTATGCCCTGCAGGAGCTGGCCACTGGCAGAGCTGTGAGTGTTGCATGAGTTGTGCCCTGGAAGATCCTATCAGCTCTACAATAGCTGGGTGCTGGAGAAGTCACCCAAGCTTTAGGAGCCTTCTGAGAAAGCAAATCTGAACTACGAAAGAAAACTCCTTCCTCCTGAAATGTCTGTCCAGCGCCCTCTACTGGCAAAGCTTAATATCATGCCACCTGGCAAAGAAAAAATAATTGAAAGGATCCAGACCCATTTTTGCCCAGCAGGCAATGAAGGGTGATTTTGCTGATGAGGCAGACAATAAATTGATAAGTGGCACAGGGACAGTTCTGATGTAGTGACAGTAAGTTGTAAGGTGGGCTAAGAGAAAAATTCTGACTTTGGTTCTGGTTGTGTGACCTCTCAGGATCCACTGGGGAGATAGATCCCATTGGATTCCTAACCATTTGCCTCTGTTCTGTGAGTTCTCTATTGAGCTTACGTTGTCTTTGAAATAGCCTGTGAGCTTGTTGGACTAGATATTGGCCCTTTGCTCTGTGTTTGATGGGTTTTGGTGTTTTAGGGAAATCATTCCAACCCCTGGTACTTGGGTACTTAGATTTTAAAATTTTGTTTACATAGTAAGCCTCAGCTGGGGAATGACACATTTCTTTCTTCCCAAACTTATTTACGCCTAAAAAGTTATTTCCATTATCTTCATAAGTGAAAGAGTAATAGGCGTGGTAAAGTCACTCAATAAGTCTTATAAATACTTTTTGGTGTAAGTCCCAGAAATTGAGAATAAGGATGATTGGGTAAAGAAACATATTGCAAGTCAGATGGTTTTTTAATTCTTTGCTTTCTATAGATTTGAAAGAGACCCTTAGTGGCTTTTTAGTAGATGGATCATTAAAAAAAAGACTGCAAATGATATATCACTTCACGATATTTTGGAGAATAACTTAGAAGGAGTTTAAAGATTTCAGTTGCACTGCTATAACAAAACACCTTCCATCCCCATTTACTTATTTATGTGGACAAAGTTTCTCAGTGCTTACATTTTTGAAAACGAAAAATAGAAATATAATATTTGTTGAACATATCCCATCCTCCTGGTAAGTAATATTCATCCACAAACACGTGGACTAATTGAAAACATAAAACAGCCTCAAGTATCTCATTAGATGTTTTTCTAATGAGAAGTTACTTTGGTAGGCAGAAGTCTTAAGATGTCTCCTCAAGATGCCTGGTCTCTGATTAATCAATCAAGCAGTAATCTAGGTACTGCTGTGAAGGGACTTTGCAGAATTAAATTTACTACTCAGTTGACCTTGAAATAGGGAGGTTGTCCTGGATTATCTCGTGGACCAATGTAATTACATGAACCCTTAAAAGCAGAAGAGAAAGGTAGAAACGTGAGTCAGAGAGATGCGGCAGAACAGGAGGCAGAAGAGTGAGGATACGTGGTACCATCGCTGGGTTTGAGATGTAGGGGGCTAATTTTAAGGACCAGAGAGAAGCCTCTAGGAGCTCAGAGTGGTCCCCAGCCAAGAGCCAGCAAAGAAATAGGACCTCAACTCTATACCTGCATCAACCGAATTCTGCCAACAACCTGAATGAGCCAGGACATGGCTTCTCTCCAGAGCCTCCAGAAGGGAACGCAGCCTGCTGATTCCTTGATTTCCACCTCGTAAGACTCGGAGCAAAGGAACCACCCAAGCCATCTATACCTGGACTTCTGACCCCCAGAACAGTGAGATAAGAAATGTGTTGTTTTAAGTTGCTAAATGTGTGGTAATTTGTTATGGTAGCAATAGGAAACAGATAGGAACTTGTTATGTTTAATGATATTTAATCAACATATTGATGTATTTTAAGTTGTTTTAATCAATTGCAATCACTAGTAATATTTAAGTTGATAACATTCTGAAAGAAAAATATCTTTAACACTTAGAACTATATGGTCACAGGAAATAATCAAGCTTAGTTTCAGTTTACATACTTTTTTCCCCAATTTTCTTTGGTTTTTGAAGATTGGCCCTGAGCTAACATCTGTTGCCAATCTTCCTCTTTTTGTTTTTTTCTCCCCAAAGCCCCAGGACATAGCTGTGTATCCTAGTTGTAAGCTACTTTACTTCTATGTGGGATGCCACCACAGCATGGCTTGATGAGTGGCGTGTGGGTCCACTCCCAGGATCCGAACCTGCAAACCCCGGGTCACCAAAGTGGAGCATGTGAACCCAACCACTCAGCCATGGGGCCGGCCTACCCCCAATTTACTTGTGATAGAATAATAAAAAATATCATTAAGGATAAAATACATCACATTAGGATAAAATTCTATAAGAGCAGTGGACTGGACATAAGTATATACAGAAGAAAGGAACAATATAAAAATTTTCACTGTTATAGGAGAGCTTGTTAGTGTGTATTTTAGAAATGGATGAAGATGGATATCAAAATCATATAATATTATATCCCATTGGATATATTTAAAAGAGTGATCTCATAGTTTTATTTAAAAATCATTATTTATACCATGCTGAAAATAATACATTTTGCAACTATTTGAACTATGATGAAAAAATTTTGGTATCAACTTAAAAATATGCAAGTGGGCACATACTCTTAAAATTCCTTCAATGGCTAGGCCAACAAGAAGATTTGAAGACCACTGGCTTGTAGGACTCCATTTTCTCAGTTTACACATAGCATTACCTTCCAGTTGGGGCAAATTTGGGAAAGCACATGAAGCTTAGAAGATTTAATCGTTCGTTAACTAATTTATCCATTAAAGACCAATTGAACCTCTATAGAGGACTCACATCATATGTTTAACTTACGTGCATCCCACTATATTCACTCAGCAAATTAAAATGGGGAGAATTAGGGGAGAGAAATAACAGCTTGAATTGACTAGACAGTTCCACCTGGTTTCAACTCATTGCCGGAATGTCCTGAGGGAGAGTGAGAAGGCAGCCCTCGTCCTGGTATCTCTCATGGTGTGAGTACCTCTTCATGCTGAGTTTTATTCTAGTGTTTAAACGTACATGCTGTTCTCACATCATGATCCTAAACACAAGCCAAACTTGCTCACCTGGTGCTCAAATGAAGAACCAGCACTTATTTTAGAACTTAACTCTCATACACGATGCTGGGGGCCAGGCACTGTGCCCAGGGATGAGGGCACGGGAACCCTGCTCTGGAAGAGCACAGTCAGGCTGTTTCAGTACAAACACAGCAAGAGGTATGTCCATCCAGTGTTGGATCTTTGGTCCTGCAGGATTTAGCTGTCTGATAAGTCTGCCCTCGAAGGGTTTTACATTCTTTCATAAAATTCTTCATTTTCTGCCTGACCTTGGAAGCCTAGTTTTCTGTCAGTTGTCTTATCTCTGTTAATGGCTGGTCCCTCTGCTTGGTCATTAATGCTAGATACATAGAGTCTGAGCCTCCTCTCTCTCTAGTCCCCCTCAAACCATGGTCAAATCCTGTCAACTCTTCTCCCCCAAATTTTAAATTGTGTCCCTTCTCTCTGTTTGCAAGCCCAGCTGCAATTCAAGTGTTCACCATGGACTGTGCCCTGATCTTCACATTGTCTCCTCTGATTCAACCTGTGGAACTCAGCACTCCAGGACAATATTTTTAAAAGCAAATCTGTTTATGTCTCTTTTCTAGTTGAAACTCTTTTTCATGACAATCCCAATCTTTCCTACTGCCTCTCCTTCAGCCATGTTGTTGCTCAAACAAGCCTTCATGTTCTTTGCCTTCACAGGCCGTATCTTCCGTAGCAGAGGCCTCTCACCTGACTTCTTGTCCATCTGGGCAATTCATCTTACACTTTAAGAATCATTGTGTACATGGTCTAATTGCCAACACTACCTACGTCTCGCTTCCCGCCCCGCTCCCCGCTTAGTGCATTATTTTCCCAGGAGTGTGCTAGGCACTTTCCATGAACAGACTTTGTTTAAATTATGCAACAATCCAATGAGATAGTTATTATTATTTCTCTTTTCCGGATTAGGAAGCTGAACTCAGAGATATTAAATTACTTGCCTCAGCTAGTAAGTGGGTGGGCCAGGATTCAGAGCCTCAGGGATCTGATCCCAGGGCTCATTCCGGAACCACTGTGTTTTGGAATCAAATGGGCCACCAGTTTACGTTGCAGTCCTGCTCCACATGTGTGTTGGGAGAAGGAGAACAGTTACTCAATCTCTCCACAATACCTCTTCTGTAAAATGAGGATAGTAATACCTATTAACAGCATTCTTGTGAAAATTAGCAACATATTGAAAGGAAACTGTGGAGTCCTTAATAAATGAGGCCCAGTTCCTTCAAGCTGACCTTGAAGGGAGAAGAGCCTTACACTGGGGAGAGGGGCCTCGGTCCTGCAACCCCAACTCTTGTCTCCAGGCTCCCCTCATCTTGGGAACCCCCTGCAAGCCTCTAGCAAGGGAGCCCACTCTCCTGGTTTTAAGACTTTAGCATAAAGAAGTGATTTTCCCTTTAGTACACCATAACACAGTTACTCTAAGGCTGGCAAACTTTGCTAAAGGCTAGGAAACAATGAAAATAAAGCTAACCCGAAGAGTAACATAAAGCTGGATAATTTGGTTCAGGAAATATAGGTTGCTCAGACACATTCCAGGCCTACTAACTAGTGTATGATCTTGGCTGATTTCTGAGGTTTGAGCTACTCATCTGTAGACTTAGAAACAATGATGTCTATTTGGTTGAACTGTTGTGAGAATTGATTTATTCGTTAAACACGCATTCATTGAGCCCCAAGCTAGGCATTCAATGATAACTAATATTTAAACAGTTTTTGCTAAGTGGCATGCAGTCTTCAAAGTGCTAATATACACTAGCTCACTTAATCTTTACAGCAAAGTTGGGGGGGAGGGGTGTTGTTTTTATCCCCATTTTACAGATGGCAAGAGTAAGGCACAAAAAAGTTAGGAAACTTGCACAGGTCACACAGTTGGTGACTGACATCTCCAGGACTGGGAGCCAGGCAGCCTGGTGCTGGGAGCTGGGTGCTCAGCTCCTGTGCAGCATTGCCTCGTGGTGTGAGTGGGGATCTTATTGTCATGGAGCTTATGATGTAGGGTAGTACATATGCCAGGAAAGAAAGAAATGCATAATTAACATAAAAATAAGAGCTATGAAGGAAATGAATAGGGCATGAGGCAGAGAACAATGGGGAAGGGGTGTTGGAGATCCTTCAGAGAGGGTGATCAGGGAAGTTTTCTTTGAGGAAAGTGACGCTTAAGCTTGGATTAAATGAGATAACATGTTTGCTAGAGGCGAGGCTGGGCACCCTGACTATAAATACTCCCCTTCCTTTCCTTTTCTGTATTGAAATAAAATTTGGCAAACATTTTCTTGACCCTGCAAGACCTCTCAATGCTTTTGGCCACCCCAAGCGGTAGACTTCCAGGGAGTGTGTGCAGACCTCACTGGGCAGGGGACCTCGTCTCATTCAGATGAAAGCTATGGAAAGTAACGAAGACACTGATGATTGAACAATTGGCATATAGATGCTTAAACATCACTTGGTTTTCACATGAGCTCTTTTATTAGATAATTGAGAAAACCTGGCTGTTCCTAGGTGTTGTCCCTCTTGTACCTTTAGCAATTTGTTAGATTTCAAAAGCATCAATTTAGTTATGTTGTTCACAATGGCTTTGAAAAGGTGTTAAGACTTCTGGAAATTCATTGAAGGTTAGCAGTATCTTTGCCTATGCTTTTTATCTCGAAATAATAGCTGATTTCTTTGGCAAACCCATCATTTCTAATTTAATGGGTAGTGCTTTGGTAATTGAACTAGCTTTTTGAAAGCTACAATGGCAGCTGAGGACATCATAATAGAGGACTAAAATGAGATAAGTGGGGAAAGAGACACATTACCTCTTTTTGCTCACCTGGTTGTTATTATTGTTAATAATAATAAAATTCAAGAAATTGATATAACTGTCTTTTTTATCATCGTTTAAACTATCCTTGGGAATGTCATATAAAATAGCAGTTGTAACAGTGCAATGTAAATTATAGTACCGTAAAAAAATTGGCAATAGTGGGTTCTGCCTGACAATTGCTGCCTGATATTTTGAAAGCAAAATAGTCACTTAAATATTTTTAGGCCATTTCATGAAAAAAAAAAGGGAAATCATACTTTTAGGTAAGCTTTACCCTTCTCCTCCTCTGATTGTGATTTATTTCTATGTAAGGAATGATGGTTATGGTGTGGCAGGCAGACTTGAAGATGGCCCCTGTGATCTCTGCCTTCTGGTGTTCATGCCTGTGTCAGCTTCTCCTCCTGAGTGCAAGATAGGTTTAATGACTCACTTCTAACAAACAGGAAATGCAGAAATAATGGGATGCCACTTCTGGGATTAGGTTGTAAAAGATTGTGACTTCCATCTTGGGTCCTCTCTCTTGATCACTCTTAGATCTCTCACCTGGGGGAAACCAGCTGCCATGTTGTGAGCAGCCCTGAGGAGCCACAATGAGGAGGGATGAGGCTTGCTAACAACCACGTGAATGAACCAGAAAGCAGATCTCCTCCCCGCCTCTCTCCCCACCCGGCTGGACTTCCAGATGAGACCACAGTCCTGGCCGGTAGCTTGACTGTCTCCTCATGAGAGACTGTCAGCCAGAGGCACTCCGCTAAGTGACACTCAGATTTCTGCTGCATAGAAACTGTGAGATAATAAATGTTTTTTGGTTTAAACTGTGAAATTTTAGGGTCTATTTGTTATGCAGCAAAGGATAACTAATACAGATGGGGAGTACAATGGGAATGATAAATTCTAGAGTGGGCCCTAGATCTCTGAAAACAGGGAATTTTAATGACACAATCCCTAGGCTCCACTGTGGCTGGTGCTGATTGCACCTGCCAGGGTTTGTCCAACCTCTTGGTTCTGAGTTTTTTCATTTCCCTAGACTCAGGCTAACCCTCTTGTCTTGGAAGTTCTTCACTGAAAGCAATGGAAATAGAATCTAGCCAACTAAAGCAAAAGGAAATTTATTGAAAAGATATCCAGGATGTCGTGGATGTGGAGGGGGGTGGCTGCTATAGAATCAACAGGAGGCTTTGAGGCCAGGTTTGGGAATAGGCAGAGAGCCATAGAGTTCTAGGAACTAGGAAGAAGGATGGCAACCTCTTGGCAGCAACTTGGTTCGGCACATATCCACTAAATATAAGGCCTCTGATTTACTTTCTGTCCTTGCCTGCTCACTGAAGATTCAAAACCCCAAGAGAGAGCATTCAATTGGCCACACTTAGTTGCATCCCCAACTCCTGGCTGCATTGGTGCTGGGAAAGGAAGGATGGGGCCCTTTGGCTTTCTTAATGGAGGGCAGGCACCACGGATTTACCTTTGTGGCAGGGGCTGTACCTGTTTCCCCATTGTCTGCTTTCCTCTTCTTTTTCAGTAATAAAAGTTTTAGCTGGGCTAAAGACTACATTTTCTCCAGCCTCCCTCACACAGAAGTACGTATCTTAATTCTAGTCAATGGGATCATATAAACAAGACTGGTTTGTGCAACTTCTGGATTGTACCTTTAAAAGGAAAGGTACTCATGCTCCCTTTTCCTCATTTCTTCTTTTTATAGCTGAAGGTAAAGATTGTGGAAAGTCATCTTTCACCTCGTGGACAAGGGCCATACCCTAGGGATGGCAAAGCAGAAAAATGGAAGGAGCCTGTGTGCTCAACACTATTGAGCTGCCACTTGGGCCTGGGCTGCCATCTTGAATGTTATAAGTGAGAAATAACTTCTATGTTATATATGCTATAACTTAGATATTATATAGTGTAAAGTAATATAAATAACGTATATAACTTCGATGTTGTATAAGAAATAACTTAAATGTTATAAGATAGAAATAAACTTCTCTCTTGTTTAAAGAAGCATCCAGTGAAGCAGTCTAGTCTGTGCTCTGAAGCTACAGCCATTGAGGGAAAGGTGGAGCCCTGAAAAAGAAGTCAAGTGCCACCAGGATGGGGAAACAGGTGCTGGGCAGCCAAAATGGCAAATGTCCTCTACAGCTAATACCATTACACTGCTTTTGAGGTACATACTATTTTGTGAATTAAAGATTTCTTTAATTTTTGATGATGGCACTAACATATTCCCCAATTAGTGTTCCTACTCTGGACCTATTCCCTGGCAGCTGGTTTCATGTTTATCAGTTCTCTGTCTGCACTAAAGTTTTCATATCTTTTATCCTTTCACCATCCATGGATACTTTTTTATGCAAAACGTGCATCACGGAAGTTTTTAGCTGGAAGGGACTTTAGTGAGCAAACCAGGCGATCCCAAACCTGCCTGTAGCACGCACAGTCTTCAGGGAAGCTTGTTGAACGTATGGACTCCTGCCCTAGCCCCACCTCCACACTTGCCCACTCAATGACCATAGTGGGAGTTTGAGTTTGAGTTGCTTTTTGTGGGGGTCCTCCAGTTCTCCAGGAGGGTAAAGAAGTCCTCGTTGCTCATACATGCCTCATCAAGGAGTCTCTTGGAGGAGATTGTGCTGTTTTTCTCCATAATCAGTGGTGCTGCCCTCAGATATTAATTGTCTTCATGTGGATCCATACGGCTTGCCATTCCACTTGCTCAGGCCAGTCTGACTCCTTCTGTGGTGAGGAGATTCCAAGGAGGGCATCACCCCCTGACATTGCCTAGCTTGTAAGGCCCTCAGGCTTATTATCAAGTCCTTGCCTGGTCCTCCCAGGAGGATTTAGTATTTTGGTCATGCTCCCCTGGAGCTGCCTGGGTCTTCTGGCCTCTTGCAAGCTGTAATCCTCCATTCTCCAGTGTTCTGCATCTAATGACTGCCCCAGGGTGGGTTCACGTGCCTCCCTTGGTACACAAAAGTTTCTGTACCCTCCCCATCTGAGGAGATCCACGTTGCTTGTCTTCAAACCGTAACACACAAAGGCTGGTAGCTTACTCCTGGAGGTAAGGAGATCAGAGAGCACAGACTGAAATGCCCTCAGGGACCAGTTGGGTGGTAACACAGAGGTGAACACAGTGGGGAGTGCCTGGTGAACTGCAGAGCACATGCTCAAGCTAAGGGGCAGTTGCTACTCGTGTGTCGCTAATCTTGTTTGGAAATAAATGCCCACTGTTGCTCAATCTTCTGATTTTTTCAAAAGAAGCTGAAAATTTGGATTTTTTTTTTAAAAAGTGAAATATCCTATTTTTCAATATTGGCAACTAATGTATTAAAAAAAATCACAGCCTGGACTTTACATTTGAAAGCCAGATTTGCACTGTGGGTCAGTGGTTTATAAATTCTGGCTAGAATTTAGGAGTACAGGTCTGGCTAACTCTCCTGGTGGAGAAAGGGCAAAAAATACCCTTTTGATTTTATTCCAAGGATTTTAAAGCAAGGAGAGAAAACAAGTAAGAAGACATTCATTACTTTCTCAATAAATCACCCTTTGACATCAATTACATGTGCAGGGATTAAGTGATAAATTGAATAATGACAATACACCAAGCGTAGTATGTGGCACATGCTGAGTGATTCAACAATATTTAATGCTGAGCTTATATCTTTGAGTCTATTTCTGCTCTAGCACCAAACTCTTTATGATTGTGGCTTTATATAGGATATTTGACAAGACAAATCTTAGATATGGCACAAGATATTATTGAAGTAAATAATTTTAATTTACTCATATATGTGTATGATGAAATCAGAATCATCCAGCTTTTTTTGCGGAAGGGATCTTAGAGTTTATCGAGCACTTCGCAAATGAGGAAACTGAGTCCCAGAAAGATTAAGTGGCTTGCTTAAAGTCTTTCAACGAGTTGGTGGTTGTGTCAGATTAGAAGTGTTGTGTTTTGACTTCTTGTCTGGGTCTTTTGTGTACACTGTGCTTCTGCGATGCCCAGAGTCCTTTTGGTGTACCTGATATTTTCACCCTCCAAGCTACTCCTCAGGATCAAGGCGTTAGGTACAGAGGGTTCTGCATGCATGCTACCTTGGCAGAGTAACATGCTAACATGTTAGCTCATATTAAGTTTCTTGAGTTACACTGGGGTGTGGACAGTGGGTGCCAGGCCTAGATGAGCTGTGCCGGGGTCCACTGTGGTGGCAGAGATCCTCCGGCTTGCTGATGGATATGCTATTGGGAGGACTGGAAGACAAACTTCACTAATTTCCTGACTTATCCTCTCATCTGCTTTGTCGCAATAGTAGATACAAATAGATAAGGAGAAAAAGATGGATATTAGACACAACTTGCTAAATGTTTAAACAAAAGGATCAACACAAACATAATTAAATATCAATAGCAAGCATAGACTATATTTCTGTTTAAATAGATCAAAGCTAATTCAAACTTGATTTTTTAAAAAGTATTTGCTCCCCCTTCCATCAAGTCAAGTAAAATTCTATGTCTCTGTGCATCATAGGCTTCCCGTGTGAGTTTAATTTACCTTTCCTCATTGGAGCGCATTAGAAACTCATGGCTGCAGCTGGGACTCATGAACTAATGTAACCTATTAAGCGTTTATAAAGAGGAGGGAGGTTATTGTAAATACTGCCTAGATTTTTGAGTCCACTCTCTCTGGGTACTTTTGGGGGAATCTATGTACCATCTTTCTTTCTTTCTTTCTTTCTTTTTCCATCTTTCTTCCTCTCTAGCTCACAATAATATTATCATCATAATATAAAAATTCACAAACTTAGGTGAGGAATCAACGTAAACTAATTTTTCTAGAATTAAAGCTAAATTTAAATTGTGTGTGCTAATCTGTTGGGGTTTATAAAAATTTAATTTCAACCTATTTGGACTTCTCCTTTTCCCTCTGGTTCCATTATATTTCTGGGAGACTTAAATGATGCCAAGGAACTGGGAGGAGGGAAGACATCTGGTCCTCAGCTGTCATCTGTCCACATTTGTATCCACCGAGGTGTCTGTTAACCTACCTGGTCCTTGCTGATAGTCCATGAAGGTCAAGGCTGAATCACCCTTTGTTCCTGCCCTACTGGCCTCTTCTGGCACAGACTTGTTGCTGTTCCATCAACACCCATCCAAGGGCACACAATCATCAACTCCCAAGCCACTCCACGGCTCAGGCTGGGTAGTGAGACCAGGCCACCCAGTCCCCACAAAATCATATGAGGTTCAAACATCTCCTTAACTAGAAAACACATAGGACAAGTGGAATGCAGTCGCAGGTATGATGTTTACTTCTCTCTGCCGCCTGAGTCCTTTATTTCAACCATGAGAATCCCTCCTGGGAGACTAGGACATGTAAGACTAGTGACATGTAAGAGAGTCAAGAATGTTGCCCCTGTACTGAGGCTTATCAAGTCAATCTTAGACAGCCAGGGGCAAATAACACCTATGCCCTGGATTAGGGGAACCTTATTTGGTGGGATACAAAGAGATAAATGTGATAGAATTGTATTTTTCAAATATTACTTAATGTCCTCACTTCTCCCATTATTCACCTAGACCATTCCAAGTTTATTTCCTTAGGGATATCAAAAGGAAATCAGAAGGAATCAGAAGAAAAAATAAAAGGAAATCATTTCTTAGTGTTTTGAGCGTCAAGAGCTAGACTGTCTTGTCCAATATGGTAGTCCCTAGCCCATAGCAATGTAGCTATTTTTAGTTGAAATTAATTAAAATTAAATAAAATGAAAAAGCCAGGTCCTCATTTGCACATTCTGGCTAGCTCAGAATTACAGATCATTTCTACCATGGCTGAAATTGGACAGCTCTGAGCTAGACCACAATACAGAACAAGTAAAAGCAAAGCTTTCAGCCTCTGGTACTTGAAGGGCTTTCCCTGGCTGGAGGAAGGGAAAGGGATGGAGGAGGCATTAGAAAGGAAAGGGGATGGTGAGTCATTGATCGAGGTGGAATTCATCTCAGAGGTTCTCAGTAGCCACTGGGAAGTGTGGTCCACTGCTGGCATCTGAGAGCTGTGTGGGAGCTGAGTCAATGTTCAAAAACCATCTGGTCTCCAATCAAGATTTCACCATCCATAGCCTTCCTTGAGGAGTTGTGTCAGGTGTTTTTCCCTTTGGCATGAGTCATAGGAGGATTGTTGGTCTATGACTGGCTTCAAGGCGCTGACAGGATTCATTTGAAGTGTGATGCTGTGGGTGTTAGAGATGATATAGAAGATTATAGTGTAAATTAAAAGGGTGGTAAGCAAGTTGCTTAGAGCTGTTTTTTAAAAAAGGCTGAACAATGGTCAACTCTAGAAGATTCATCAAGGTCACTATTAGGAATTCTCTTTCAGACGTTCCAAGAGGGTTTCATTTAGTTGGATAACCATGATTTTTTCTGAAGGTTGTGGGAATAGAAAGTAAAGATGCCAAGTGGTGGATTAATGTAATGCTGGAAGGAAGGATCTTATTCCGAAACTCTGCCCCCATCGATTCTCTGGAGTAGGAATGCTCCTGGACTTCAAGGCTAGCATCAAAATCGATCTCAGGTTATCCCTGGGAGACTTCTGCTTTCCTTAGCCCACACTTATCTGTCCCCATCTTCCTCCGTTCCAATAGGCCACAAGATAATCCTCCCATTAAAATGTATCTTCACACTTTCTCACAACCCAATTTTAAGGAATGTTAGATTATAATCTCCATGAAGCCAGGGGCTGATCCTTGTTCCACTTGTCCCCCTGCCATTCAGCTCAATGCCATACACTACGTCTGGGGGATGAGAGGGCAGGTGAAAATAGTGCAGAAAGGATGCAGATGGGAAAGAGCTAATTATCAGCCTGAACCAGTTTACTAAGGACAAAACAAACAAGCAATAAACTGAGAACTAAAGATATTGCCTAAAGAACCATTTGCAGATGAATGGAAAAAGGTTGAGTATAACAGTTTTTGAATGATTTCAGATTGAAATTATTTGTGGCGTTGGCTTCTCATTGACCTTTGTTAAATCTGACCCCAAATGCATTGTGAGGTGAATTTTATCTTTGACTATGGTCCTCCTCTGCATGATATCATTTTGAAAGTAATGCTCTTTTATTTACAAACTTGTCTCCTTCAAGCTCCTCAACTTTGACCCAAGGATGTCACTGCAGTGACTGTTAAAGAGCACAGGTCTGGGCATTTATCAGCAACATATAATTTCTGCACTCAACACAGCCCTCTGTATGTCAAAACCTCATCAGAGGGAGTTAGTATTTCTAGAGACTATTATGAAGGCTATCAAGCCATCTAGGCCTCTTAAATGTATAAACTCAAAAACCTATCCTAAATGTTTAATTGACCTATTTTTGGTTGCAAGCAACAGAAAACAACTCTGGCTAACAGTGAAAAGCAGGTTTAATTTAAATAATACATCACACAATTAGAGAAGCAAGTGAAAACCAAGCCCCAGGAAGGGCAGGAACCATGGAGGTTCATGGGTCATCAGCAGCGGAAGAGTGGGGATTTCTCTCTAGTGTACTTCTCTTTGATGCTCAGTTCGTGTGCCCCAAAGACTTTGTATTTCTTTTCAAGGTTGAAATTCCTGGGGGATAATTTTTTGGGCTTGATTGAATCAAGTATCTGTATCCTTGGGCCAGTCAACCATGGTCAGTGAACAGGGAAAGGAGTATATAGATGGGCCTGGTCAATGATGGACTGTGGGCCACCACCTGATTGTTGTCTAGCACACTGATAGCAATGTGGTGGTTTTTCTCTTTGCTTCCCCAGATCTGTTTTCCCTCCTTCCTTCTTGCTCTGTGGCACAGGAAGCCCACCATTACAGACTGCATTGCCTCCTTGTCTTTGCTGATTCTTCTAACACCAATAGGAAAATAGGAAGGTGGGAGAAGAGAGACATCGGGATGTTTCTTTCCCACTTCCTCTGGCTTTAGGGCTGCTTCCTGGGAGCAGGCACTTTCCTCTCTAACCAGAGGTCTCATTGGGCATCTCTAACTCTACAGCTCCACTGGGAAAATCACGGCCCTTCAGCTCTCGGAGTTTTAACGACTTCCTAATGTTGCTATGTTCTGGGTGCTACAACACCTCTTATATGTGTCCCTATACCTGCCCACATCCTTATAAGTAGCTTCTTCTTTAAAGTCTGTTTATTTAAACCATTTGAGTGAATTCTAATTTATTCCAGAAACCTGACATTACAACCCAACTAAGCCATACCAAAAGAGAGATGTATGCTTGGCTGGCACTATATTGACTTTCGTAGAATTATAGCGTTTTGGTGTGAGAACATTAAGCCATTAAGGGAAATCCATAAGGAGCATTATTAAATACTGAACTATTTTTCCATAAGAATGTTATTGGAACGTGTAGAGAATGTGATTTTGCCTGATTAGGATCCCCTTAAGGGACCACCCATCACCAATTGTGAGTCCATGTGGATTGGATGGCCCTGATTCCACCCCATCCTCAGGAGATATGAGGACATTACCTTGACCACAGTGATTGTTTCAGAGGTAGGCATGTGACCAAAACTGAGACAACCAGAATCAGTCCCAGGGCTTCTGCTGTATCAGTTGGGAAAGAGGACTCTATTCCTCTTGCAGTTGCTAATCTGGGAGAATATAAATCTGGAACTGCCAGTGGCCATTGTTATTTCTAAGCGTGGAGAGTCTTCTTGAAAATAAAGCCACACAAAGGAAGACAGAACTGAAATACGGGAAGAGAGTCTTCACAGCATCGCTTGAACACCTGAATCTGGCAATGCCTGAAATCAGAGATCAACCTCTAGGATTTTTAGTTACATTACTTAGTAAATTCTCTTTCCTGCTTTAGCCAGTTTGAATTGGGCTTTCTATTTTTGCAACTGAAAGGGTTCTGACCAATACAAAATATTAATGATTATCTATTTTTTGAGAGTTCTCAAGAGAAAATTTTGGGGGGGAGGGTCTCAGATCCAGGCATGGTTTTTCCCCTTCTGAGAAATGCTTTGTTTTGTGAACACTGTGTATCACGTAAGCAGTTCTGCTTTGGGCAGAAAGTTCAGAACCAAATTTTGGATTCACTTCCAGCCAGTGGATAGGGCTTTATCACATTTTTTTAAAAAATATATTAACATTATTATGGCTCTATCTTATTTTTCCTACTTTATTATTCTTTTGCTCTGATTCTATCACCTATTTTTATTATTATCTTGTTTTGTTTTATCTCTGTAAGCATGTCTAATTTATTTTTTAGCAAAGGCAATATATATATAAATAAATAGGCCAAATGAGGGGAAAATTCTGCAAGGTTCTGTTTACATTTCTATTGTCAACTAAGAACATCTGTTTCTGCTGAGAAGATATCTCCTTAGTGTATTAAAACATCACCGGCTGCCTGTAAGAGATAATGTGTATAATCTTGTATTTCTTAGTAGACTTGTGGCTTTACTTAATCTCTTTGCCAAAAAATTATTGTTTTGAGGGGAGAGCACAGGGTCTTATTTAAGTGGTTATATAATTTCCCTTCACAACAGAAATTTAGACATGATACAAATGCATGGATTGACCAGAAGCGGACCACCATGTAAGGGACGTCAGCCTAAATTACTGGTTTTGGCATTTATCCTGTAATATTTTAAAGTTTTTTACATGTTGTTTCATAAATGTAAGGTTCTGTGGTCAAGGGATGTCTTCTCCACACTCGCTCTTTCTTCCTAAGGTTTCTCTGGCATTTCTACAGTCCAGCTCCCTATCGTCTTGTTCCTCGGTTTCTGTAAAGCTCCACTGAATTGGCCACTGTTGCTTGCCTCTACCTTCTGCAGGGTGCTGCACACACTGCTTCCAGAGCAATATTTCTTAAGCACTTGGACAGGCCTGCTATGGCTGGTTCCAGTCTCTACCGCAGTTCTCTAACTCACTATGACTTCGGAATCACTTACAACGGGGTCTCCTGATCTGTCTCCCCACTTCTATCATTCTCAGTACCCGATTCTCCTTCTCAGTCACACCTGTCTCCTGGCTGCATTCAGAACAGAATTTTGCTCATGCTTTTCTCCCTTTCGAAGATCACCTTGAGAAAGTCCTTTCTCTTTCTCTATTCATCCATAGCCTACACTTTTCAAGTTTAAACTCAGTGAAATTCTTCCCAAGCGTTACACTCTGCAGAGGTCTTTCCTGTCTACAAGGCTTCCTGGAGTATGCATTCTGATTCTAGCATCACATTATGTGCAATTGCATGTATTTCTCTAAATAATAATTACATATATGTGCTTCTTTTATGTAAATATTTTGTTTATTAAGAATAAATGAAACCCAATTGAGGAAGAGTATTAGGTCTTTATTTCTTATTTCCAAAATATTTGGCACAGTGTTACATGCATAGGATGTATTTAACGAAAGGGAACTAAATGGACTATGAATTAGGAGATCTGAAATTAAGTTACAAATTTGTTTTTGGTTAGCTATCTGACTTTGATCTATTCAAGATTTTATCTTTTGAGTCCTATAATTTCTTGTTTAAAATAGAGAAAAAAATGAATGTCAAGGACTTACTGAAGAGAAAAATCAGGGGCAGCCAAAGGAATGAATGAACAAATAAGGGTGCCCTTTTCTTCTTCATCTTAGTAATGATTGAAAGGGAGCTTGTGTAATCCACATACCTACATTAAAACTCTCAGGCTCCCTTACAGTTAAATGTGCTCGCAAAACCGAGTTCTGGCCGATGGAATGTGAGGGGCTTGCGTGTTTCACTGCCAGGCCTGGCTGTTACAAATTCTCTCATATTTTCTTTGCTCTCTTTTCCTGCGTGCTGCTGAAAGGGAGAGAACCTTGTGCACTGGTGTGGGTGGGGCGAGGTCGAAGATGCTCTCCTCTTCTTCTTGGGCACACAGCTGAACTATATTTCCTAGACTTCGGTGCAGTTATGTGTGGCTGTAAGATTGAGTTCTGGCCAATGAAATGTGGGCAGCAGTCATGTGCCCAAATTCCAGCCCTGGTCTATCAAATCCTCCCACTCTCTTTTGTCACTGAATGGAAAGAGACTCCAGGGACCTAGAGGAGGGTGGATCCACAGGATGGAAGAAGCCTAGATCCCAAGGAACATCATGGAACAAAACACCCTCACCCCTTCCCGCTGTGAGGTAAATCAGGAACTGAGATTTCAGCGTTTCTTTATTTTTTATAACAGCTAGCATTATTTACCCTAAGCAATTCATGTTTTATGGGCTAACTAGAAGGATAAGCTCCTTAGGTAATTTTCAGCCCCAGCCAGCAGAGACAATTTGTTCTCCCTAAACGGTTACTTCCCTGAATGTTTGTCCAACAATCAGCAGATTTGGGTCCCCCAAAGTATGGGATATCCTAACCTGGAAGCTCCGTGAAGACAGGGATCATGTCTGTCTTACTGCCACTATATCCTCAGCACTCAGCATAGTGCATGTCACGTATTAGGTGCTCAGGAAAGACCTTCAGAATGAAGCAGTCACTTCAAGTGACCGTGATGTAGGTGTGTGTTTTCCTGGCCCACTTTGTGTCTGTGTCGTGTCGTATATAGTCAGGGAATCAGACTTGATTTAAAGATCACTATATAAGATATTGGTTTTTAAATAACTACATGACCCTCATTTTGCTCATCAAAGACTGAACTTGTAGCACAGTTAGCTGAGAAGCTTCACACGGGTTCTTGGTTCACTGAGCTATGTTACTTGTGGTTTCCATGGAAGTGACAGTAGAAATGGCTCTGTATCTGAGTTGGAGCAGCCAGCTGAGCTCTGAGAAGAGCTGCTTTTTCTCTTGATACCCAGAGCCAGTCATCAGCCTGGAAAGCATTGCAGTACGCCACGACCTCTGGCCAGGTCCCCAAAACTACAGTCATTCAGATGATTGAGGGAATCTGGTATTTTGGCTAACAGTTCTGTAACTAATTGAAAAAAATTTACAGAAACTAAATTACTTAGATTGGATATCTTATTTGGTCTCCAGTTAATTGGCTCAAATCTTAACACTTTGATTTAATTTGGATTCATTTATCTGGTGTAGTAGTTGCTGTATGACTTTTAAATATGAATTTGTCTAGATTGTTAAAAATTCCCTGATCTTTTATATAGGGAAAGAGAAAACCTGAATACTGTGTATCTTAAGAGTAGTCAATGGGAAATATGTTTTCAAGTGTTTCATGATAAATTGGGAATATGTGTAAGTATTTTTATTAAACTTTGTAACCATGTTCAGACTCAGCTAATAACTAGCTGGGAGAGTTGACCAAGCTGCCTAATCTCTTGTTACCTTTGTTTCCTGATTTTTTACATAAAGTTTCGACGAAGTGGGGTAATGAAGACAGAAATCTACTCTGACAGAAGTGGTTATAAGGTTCCTGACAGAGAGGGGATGTTTACTAAAGCATATTAACATGTAAATGTAACTAACACTTATTGAGCAACTACTGTGAATGGTCATAAATTGGACTGTTCTGGAAAAACGAATATTCTGCTGTATTCATTATTGACTTATAGTCCATATATGGCTTATCAATTTTCAAACAGTTTGATCCAATATGGTAGATTCTAAAGTTATTCTACACATAATTTAGTCTTTGATGATACAGAAGTCCCTATTTGATTGTGTAATGTGCAAAGTATATTATGAAAATCAATTTACAGAGTACACTACTATAAACATTAAAAATGGGAACGATTGGGTAGATATCCCTCCTAACTCTTTAAAATTATTAATTTAACTTAATTTTAAAAATTACTATTTGGCATTTCTATCTTTTTTTTTTTTTAAAGATTTTATTTTTTTCCCTTTTTCTCGCCAAAGCCCCCCGGTACATAGTTGTAGATTCTTCGTTGTGGGTCCTTCTGGTTGTGGCATGTGGGATGCTGCCTCAGCGTGGTTTGATGAGCTGTGCCATGTTCACGCCCAGGATTCGAACCAACGAAACACTGGGCCGCCTGCAGTGGAGCACGCGAACTTAACCACTCGGCCACCGGGCCAGCCCCTTGGCATTTCTATCTTTACCTTAAAAAAGGGGCTCAGGAAAATCATTCTGATTGTTTGACTGTTCTATTGGCTTAACTAAAGCCAATAACTAAAAAAGAAATTAATGAATTATAAAAATTCATATGATAATATTAATAGGTAAATCTGATTTGTGAGGAAGAGATTCTAAAGGTTTACTGGTGTACTTGGAGGGGAAAAACTTGCTCTGATCTAATGTCAAAGTGTGTGTATGTGAATTAGAACTGGAAAGTATCTAGTCTACATTCACAGAGAGTAAACATTTATGTTAATTGAAGCAGGAAAAATCATTAAGGGCAGAATATGATCATATTATTATATTTTAAAAACAGGAAACAAGATATTTTGAATGGATTTAAGGTTTCTTATAGAATATGGAAATTCAGATAGGAGCACAGTAAAGTTCATTGATATTTCTCGTGTCAGTTATCTTACCCTTCATGTGATGCCAGTTTGCTTTTTTTTATTTCCGTGTTAGCGATTATTTTTTATATTCAAATCACAGTACTCAGGATATTACAGCTTTTGATATTTGAATTTAATATCCTTATAGGACAACTGCTGAATCTATTAGTTAGCCATCTGGTTTAGGGGAGCTTGCCTGCTATTTCTTTAGGCTTTCGAATTCTTGAAATGTTTTGTACTTACGATCATTTGCATTTTAAATGTATGCATGCATGTTCATGTATATACTGACATCTTGCTATAATATTTCACTCTTTTAGAGTTGAATGAAATGAAAGAATGACTTCCAAGATTTAGTAACTGAAATGCCACAGTGATCTCATTACAAAGTTTGTCTGCAGGTGTATCAGTTTCCTATGGCTGCTGTAACAAATTGCCACAAACTCAGTGACTTATAATTCTGGAGGGCAGAAGTCTGAAATTAGTTTCATTGGATTGAAATCAAGGTGTTGGCAGGGCCATGCTCCCACTGGAGGCTCTGGGGAAACTCCTTTGCCTTGTCTTTTCTAGTTGCATTCTTTGCATTGCTTGGCTCATGGCCCCTTCCTGCATCTCCAAAGCCAACAGCTTAGCATCTTGCTTCAGTCTTCATATTGCGCTCTGTCTTACAGTAGTAAATCTGCCTCTGCGTCTGTCTCATAAGGAACCTTGTAATTCTATTTAGGACCCACTCAGATAACCCAGGATATTCTCTCCAACTCAAAATTAACTTAATCATCTCTGCAAAGACCCTTGTGCCATACAAGATAACATCCACAGATTCCAGGGATGAGGACCTGTATATATTTGGGGGCCATTATTCAGCGGTGCAGGAAAGGGTTAACTCAGCAGGTTTGAGTTGCTCAAACTATGTACATTCCCAAGGTCTTCAGAACTGGTCCTTGGCCTGGCCCCTGGGAGATGACCTCTGAGTCCTTGAAATGTCCTACTTGGATAAGTTTCTTTGTATACCTGAGGCCTTGGGCCACACCAGATAGCTCATGCTCACCATGGGATTTATAGTAAACACCTGTTTTTGTATGCTTGAGGCTTTGGGCCACACTGGCAGTTTGACCTCTTGGAGGAGGAGGGCTGGAGACTGAGTAGCTAGGATCAGTCACACAGGCGCTGCATGCCTATGTGACTGACCCCTAATAAAACCCCTGGACACCAAGACTCAGGTGAGATTATCTGGTTAGCAACACTTAGCATGTGTTGTCACACCTTGTTATCAAGAGCATTATGCACTGTCCGTGTGTGAATCCACAGGGAGATGACAACTGAAAGCTTGTGCCTGGGTTTTCCTGGACTCTGCCCTCTGTGCCTTTTCTCCTTGCTGATTTTAATCAGTATCTTTTCACTGTAGTAAACTGTAACTGTAAATAACAGCCTTTCTGAGTCCTTCTAGCAGATTATGGCGCCTTGGGGAGATGTTGGGGACTCCCGACACATCAGCCAGCCACACAAAGTTAGTCCAATAACATAGAATTCAGGTTGATGTTAGAATGAAGGGTGTCTGTGTGTCTTCAATATATTGTTCAAATACGAAATATATAATACAGAAAAGACCATCTTTGGTAAAATATTAATCTTGATTAAAAATCAAAATATTTCTAGTAAATATTAACAAATTACTGAGAGCCATGGAAACCAGAGGCTATATCATTATTGCCTTGGAAAGAATGGAAAGACAGTGAAGATATTATATTACAGCTGTGTATATAAATTTATAAGCCCAAACTCCACATAAATACACAGAAATACCTTGCATGTCTCACAAGCTTAAAAATAAAATACATTCCTAAAAGCTCTTGAGAAATAACAGAAAATGACCAGCCTTTTATTTATTGTGCTGTCATTGCCAATTCACCCAAATCTAGTACGAGTAAGAAATAGATGTGTATTAGACTATATTTTTCTTTGTGATAGCAGCAACATCCAAGAAGATAAAAAAAATTATGTCAGAAAATTATTTCCTTTCTTTTGGAAGGAAATGGTATTTAGAAAAGTGCTTGAGATAATAAGCAAGACCCTAATGGGGTCTGAATTTTGGTGGAACGTTATTGAATATAGAAAAGGGAACAGCTAGTGTTACTCTGGAGGGAAAATGGAGCAAGCAAGATGGACGTTTCATCAAACATTTCTCATTTTAACACTCCCTACTCCCAAATCTTCAGTGAAATTACTTCAATAGTTGTGTGTGTGTGTGTGTGTATGTTTAGTGGGAATCAATGAATGGCTGGACTTTATATCTTATGAAATTAGGCAGAGCTAAGACAAACCATGTGATTGTTAGAACAAGGAGACAAATAGAAGCCTTAGAAAATAATCCCAACCGTATTAGTCAAGATTCTCCAGAGAAATGAACCAACAGAATATAGATATAGATATAGATACAGATATTGATACAGATATACATACAGATAAGAGGAGATTTATAAAAGGAATTGGCTTCCCTGCTTATGGAGGCCAAGAGGTCCCATGATTGTTGTCTGCAAGTTGGAGAAGCCAGGAAAGTCGGTGGTACAGTTTAGTGCAAGTCTCAAGGCCTGAGAAATGGGGGGGGGGGGGGGGCTGCTGGTATAAACCCAGGAATCAAAAACCTGGAAACTATGAGCTCCGATGTCTGAGGGAAGAAATAGATGGATGTCCCAGCTCAAGAAGAAAGAGAGAGAGAGAATTTGCCCTTCCTTTACCTTTTTGCACCATTTCGGCTCTCAACGGATGGATGATCCCCAGCCACACTGCTGAGGGTAGATCTTTATTCAGTCTGCTGATTCAAATGCTAACCTTTTCCCAAAACACCCTCACAAATACATCCGGAAATAATGTTTTACTTGCCATCTGGGCATCCCTTAGCCCAGACAAGTCGACACATAAAATTAACTACCATACCAAGGAACACAGAGACTCTCAATCGTCACAAAAATATAGAAATAGGACCTGTATCAAGTTTTTTAGATCTTTTGGAGGATAGGAGGCCTTGGCTCTTATCTGGGATACCTTTTACTTCATGGAATTATTGGACTAGATGAACCAGATGAACTCTAGATTGAATGAGAAATGCATCCTTTCTAGGACTGTCAAATTGCTGGATGTGTGATGCAAGAGAATTGAGTCTGCCATGCCTGAGACAAGGTGCTCCTGGCAGTACCAATGCAGCTTGTTGGTAAGCTGTGGGACTCTTTATGAGTTCAGTTCTATAGATTTTATGGGGTAATCTGTTGGAATCTGGATGTTTCTGATAGAGATCTATGCATACTCAATGTTTCACAATGTTACTCATTGAAGCCCAAGAAATTTTCTTATGGAGAAATCATTGCAGAAGGATGCTAACAGCTGCTATTTGACTTAGCCTCGACTGACACTCAATTTTATGCAATAAAAAAAGAGTCTCTCTTAGAAGGACCGTGGATTCAGGGCCAGGTTAATTGGTATCAAATTATGGTAATTCTATGTTGTACAAGTCCAGGGGGTAACTCTGAACTCTGGTTCTGTCATTTGAGAAACTTAACTTCTCTGTGCCCAGGTTTCCTCACTTGGAAAATGGAGATGATACCAATAAACACCCAATGGGGTTATTATGAGGTTTAAATGATACAATTCAATTAAAGTACAATTAATTCTTCTTGATATATAGCAAGGTCTTATTAGTAACTGCTTCAGGTAATGAAACAGAATTTCCTGAAGACCAGACTGCTCATAAATAATTAGGACTCTGTTCCAGAAATTGGAGACATTTGGTGACAGGTCAGATAGTAGACGGTAGTTTGAATTGTTAAAAGATGCCACTGAAATGATGCGGCATGGGAGGCCTTGAAGCTGGAGAAGTAGCAACAATTAAAACTTGTTGGGTCTGATATTAGGGATTGTACATGGCTTCGTGTTTGCTTGGATCTGTTTCTATGGTAGAATGCCTGATAATATCCAATTATTTGGTAAACTAGAAGTTTCTGGGATATTTTTTTGGTCAATTTGTGACCACATACTAGGAGAAAAGGCTTCTTCATACCTGTGAACATTTGGGATATCTTTGCAGCAAACTGTACCAGACATTACTCTGGAATGTCATTTGGAAAACTCAGGCTCTGCTAGAACATGCTACTGTGGGTGTGACAAGGTTATAGAAACATTTACTAGAGAAGAAGCTCCAGTAAATTTATGGGAAACCTTAAATTTTTGCTATTAGTGAATCTACTAATAAGGTGGTAAAAAAGAGGCAACTAAACTCTCAGGGAACAAGACGGAGTAGTAGGATTGTGATGTGATTCCCCAGACTAGACCTGGGAAACTGGAGGTGCACCTCAGGGTGAGGTCTGAGCAGGGTTCCTCTGAGCAGGACCCTTGTTGGAGACCAAACTCTTCAATTCACTTCCATTGAGGGGAGCCTGCTCACAGAAAGAAGAGCTGGGCCACTTGTAAACCTTCCACTGGTAGCTAGCAGAGTGCAGCATCTATAGGCCAGATGGAGGGAAAAAAGTGCCAAGGGGAGGAGATTCAGTTTAAAGCTGCCTTTGGTAAACCAGTTGACTGTTTTTACTTAGCTTGCATGATTATTTGGAGGGATTTTAATAGAGACACCTGAACTTTAGAAGTTTGGAACGATAACAGCTCTTCTGCCCCCAGGCCATCCCTTGGCACAGCCTCTGCTTAGAAGCCAGTGGATTTTAATGTGGAACCCAAGAGAAGGGTGAGGGGTTGGCTGTGCTTCATGCCCAGATTGATGGGGATGAGAAGCAGGAGAAAGAAGCCTACAGCAATCATGGGAACGTTCTTTATTTTGCGTGGCTGGTGAATTGGGATTTGGGTTTAGAATAAGCAGATTCCCAAGGGATGGGAATCCCACAGTCAATACTTCAGATCCCATAATAATGGTACATACAATAGCCTCTAATTTAAAAACCCACATTATGTGTATTTGAGATTCACTCTGTTTATGTTCGATTTAATCCTCACAACAAACAAATGAGAAAGTATTATTGTTTCCATCTTAAATGGTGAACCTGAGATCCTGGATGGCAGAGCCTGATCACACCAAAGTGAGACTAATTTGAATTCTGTGTCCCTCCCAGTATGACAAACTACTCAACAAGCATAGATTTTCAATCAGTGCAGATTTATGCTGAGTACTTCACCAAATTTTCCAGATTACAGTGATCACTGCCTCCAAGGTAGCATTACACTTTATTGGTGCTAGTGTTTTGGCATCTAGTTGTGAATTTGCCCTATAGCTCCTCTTACACTGCTATTCGGAGATGTATGTCTGTAAATCTTTCTCTTTAACAAAATAGCACTCTTCTTAAGAGTAGGATTTGTGTCTCATACATTTCTGTAAGTTTCACAGTGCCTAGCCCAATGCCATCTGCATAGTGTTATTACTAAATATTTCGTTATTTTTTTTCTATCGTAGTGTGAGATAAAACTGTTTTTGATGTTATCTTGTAAGTTATGTGTAGATAACAGACATAAAGTTTGTATCTTGCATGTGATTTTTCTCTAATTGCTTGGATAGTACTGGCATGTGGTAAATATTTATCTAATAAAAAGCCAGCACATATACACAAATATGAAATCCCTGATTTTGAAATTTCCATATCTCTCTTGGTGACATATTGTTTGGTAAAAGGTGGAAAGTAAAATATAGCAGTGATTGGTTACCATCAAGGGAAAAATTTATCTGAGTGGCCTTTGATTTTTGGTTTGTTAGATATTGACATCCTCAGGGGTACAAGCGAAGGATTCCACAGAGAATTCCAGAAGTTTCTCACTGTGTTTAAGACGTTATAGTAGAATCATCTGCTAACAGGATCCAATGACACTGAATGAGAACTCATGGTCTAAATTCATAGATTTTCTGTTTGAGCTACTCTTTTGGTCCTCATTTCTCGGGTAATAGTATTTATTTTTTCTCTTTTGTTGGGAGTGCTATTGTTGACTCTCTCCATAGTTAATAAATTTGAAGAACTTTCCTTCCTCCCTTCTTCCTTCCTTCTTCCCTTCCTTTTATTAGGTCAGGGAAAGAAGACAGAAAGAAGGATAATTTTTATATATAACAAGAATTTATTTTTTTTAAAGAAAATTGTTTACTTGAAAACATGGACATGAGTAAATGGCTTTCTCCCAACATCAGATATTGACCATTTCCACCATGACAAATAGATAACTAAAAAATTCTGCCTTTGAAAATATGTTTTTATGTATTTGACGTGGAAGAAAATATTGATTTTGTTAAACTTTCAAAAGAGTGTTTCACTTGAGAACAGTAGCGAAAGACTGTGGTAGAAAGGCAGAAGCATAGAAACTGTGATATCTTTTTTCTTCGTACCCATCATACTCTTAACAATTTTCTTTTTTTTCACACAACTCTACACCTTCTCACTTTCTCTCATATGGTCCCTCCAGACTTCTTAACACTTACAGAACACTTGCAAGACTAAAAATTTTCCTATTTAAACCATGCATTAAAAAAAAAAGAAAGATTTTCACAGGTAAGAATAAAAGCATTCTCATTAATTTTAATGAGTATTTAATATATCATAGACTTTTAGGGAGTTTTTTTTTTTTTAAAACAAAGACTCTTAATAATTCCTAAATGTCAGCCTGAGTACTTTTTCTGCTTTACCGAGTTTCTTAGAACTGTTTTAGAGAGTGAAAGAAGTGAAACATCTTTTTTATTCCTTCATTTCCTAAAAATAGGATGACCAACTGATCAATTAAAAAAGAAATCAAAAAGGAAAATAATCTATGAATAGTCAAGCAGAAATAAACCCACTAAAAACAAATTAAAGGAAATATCAAAAAAATCTTTTAGCAAATTTTGCACTAAAAAGAAGAATCAAAAAACAACAATAAGAAAGAAAAGAAAAAAAGAATAAAGGAGTCTGAGCCAGTAAGAAATTATTGCCTCTGTTAATATAGCACCAGTGATCTTATTACTTGGCTTTCTCCTTGCTCCTGAGACTTTGTTTTTAAAGGCAGTAGAAGTAGTTTCAAGGTATATGGCAGTCAAGTCTTAGCCGGGATCATAAACTCATTCCAAAGAGCCACTACGTGTGGTGGTGGCCATAATTGACGGTTACTTCTTGAAGTTCACCTAGGTACCTTTTCCTATCACGTCGACATCTTCCTTAAAAATATTTCTACGAAGAAAACTTGCAAAATACAGAAAAATAGAAAAGTATAAAGAAGTCTTCATATATCCATCCTCCAGATTTAATGATTTATTAACATTTATTAGTATTTTACTATATTCATTCCATGTTTTAGATTTATACAATCTTATTACTCCTCAGTTTTTTAATTTTTATTTTTCATTGGGGTATAATTTACATACAATAAAATTCTTCAACGTTAGATGAACAATTTTATGAGATTTGACAAATATATGTAGTCGTGTAAAAACCACCACAATCATAATATAGAAGAGTCCATCATCTTAAAATTTTCTTATGGCTATTTGCAGTCAATGCCTTTCCTCCACCAAAGCGCCAGTGAACCACTGAGCTCCTTTCTTTCTCTACAGTTTTGTCTTTTCTAGAATTTCATATAAATAGAATCATAAGGTAGGTGGTATTTTTTTTCTGGCTTCTTTCACTTAGCATAATGCTTCTGAGATTTATCCATGTTTTTGAACATATGAGTATTTTTTTCCTTTTTATTCCTGATTAGTGTTCCATTGTAATGGATATATTAAAGTTTTCCATCCTATAGCTGGTGAACATTTTGGTTATTTCCAGTTTTTTAGCTATTATACGTAAAGCTTTTATGAACATTTGAGTACATGTCTTTGTGTAGACATTTTTTTCATTTCTCTTGGCTAGAAATCTAGAAGTGGGATTTGGGACCATATGGTAAGTGTGTATTTAATTTTTAAAAACTACGAAACTATTCCAAGGTGGTTGTACCATTTGCATATCCATCAACCATAAAAGAGAGTTGTCATTGCTCCACATCCTCACCAGTACTTGACTGTGTCAGTCTTTTTAATTTTAGCCATTCTGATGAGTGTGTAGTGGTATCTTAATTTGCATTACTCTAATTATATTGAACATCTTTTTACCAGCTTGTCATTTGTATACTATGTTTTGTGAGGTGTCTGTCTAAATCTTTGCTCATTTAAAAAAATTGAGTTGTTTGTCCTCTTATTATTGAGTTTTAAGGGTTCTTTATATAATTCTGGAGATATGTCCTTTGTTGTATATTTATTTTGCAAATATTTTCTCTTAGTCTATGGCTTGTGTTTTCATTTTCTTAATTGTGAATTTTGAAGAGTAGAAGTTTTTAATTATGAATTCAGAATTATCAATTTGTTTTTATAGTTGATGCTTTCTTTTAGTAAAGAAATTTTGGCTAAGCCAAAATCAGCAAAATTTTCCCCCTGTGTGTTCTTTAAGAAGTTTTGCAATTTTCCATTTCAAGTTAACTTTTGTATATAATACTAGCTGAAGATCCAAGATCTTTTTTTATTTGAATATGGTTACCAAATTATTCTAGCACTGTTCATTGAAAAAACTATCATTTCCTCATAAAATTATTTTGGTATCTTTGTCAAAATTAATTCACTACCCACACATGGTACTATTCTGTTTCACTGATCTCCATGACTGTCCTTTATGCCAATACTACATCTGTTGTGATTATTGTAGTTCTGTAGCCAGTCTTGAAATAATGTAGTGTAAGTCAAGTGTAGTGTAAGTCAAAATCACTTGGCTACTCTAGGTCCTTTGCATTTCCATATAAATTTTCAGAATCAGCTTGTCAATTTCTACAAAAATTCTGCTGGGATTTTGATTGGTATTGTGCTGATCAATTTGGATAGATTTGACATTATGACATTGAGTCTTGTGAGTCATGAACAAGATATTTCTCTGCACTTATTTAGGGCTTCCTTAATTTTCTAAGCAATGTTTCATAGTGTACAGTGGACAGGTATAGCACATATTTTGCTAAATTTATACTCAAATATTTCATAATTTTTGATGCATTGCAAATAGCACTATTTTTAAATTTTAATTTCCAATGTATCATTGCTAGTATATAGAAACACAATATTTGTACAGTCATGCGCCATGTAACCACATTTCGGTCTGCACATATGATGGTGGTCCCATAAGATTAGTGCCCTATAGCCTAGGTTTGTGCTAGGCTGTACCATCTAGGTTTGTGTAAGTACACTCTATGATATTAGCGCAAAAACAAAATTGCCTAACGATGCATTTCCCAGAATGCATCCCCATTGTTCAGCAACGCATGACTGTATATTGTATTTTGTGACGTTGCTAAATGCCCTTATTAGTTACAGTAGCAGATTAATCTGGACTTTTTATGTAGACAATCATTTAATCTGTGAATAAAAATTTCATGTCTTTAATAGATGTAGACTTTTCAACTTAATTACTTTTTCTTGAGAAAGGCTTGCTAATTTGTTGTTTTCAAGAAGTGATCCATTTAATCTATTTTGATACATTTATTGGCATAAAATAGTTCATAATATTTCCTAATTATCCTTTTAATGGCTGTAGGGTCTGAAGTGATGTTTCCCTTCTCTATTGGTAATTTGTTTCCTCTCTTTTTTCTTGATCAGTTCAGCTAGAAATTTAGCAATTTTATTGATCTTTGAAAACAACCAGGTTTGGCTTCATTGATGTTTCTCTATTTTTTTGTATTCTATTTCATTGATTTGTGCTCTTATCCTTATTATTTGCTTCCTCTTACTTACTCTAGGTTTGATTTCTCACCTTTTCTAGTTTTTTTTAATGACGAAAGTTTAGATCATTGATTTGAGATCTCTGTGTCCTTCTAATATATGCATTTAATACTTTCTCTCTAAATAGCGCTTTTACTACATATCACAGCAAATTCTCATTTAGCTAAAATTTTTATGATTTGTTTTCTTGTTTCTGACCTATAGATTTTTTTACAATAGAGTTGTTTAACTTTCAGATATTTGAAGCTTTCCTAAAAGTTTTATTTTTGTTAAATTTAAGTCTCTTGTGGTCAGAAGAGAATTAGACTCTGTAAAGTTTAAATCTTTTGAGATCTGCTGAGACTTGTTTTAAGGCCCAGCATATGATCCATCTTGGAGAATGCTTTATGTGCACTTCAAAAGAATATGTATTATGCAGCTGTTCGGTGTAGTTTTCTAAAAGTGTCAATAGGGGCTGGCCCCATGGCCGAGTGGTCAAGTTTGCGTGCTCCGCTTCCACGGCCGGGGGTTTCGCTGGTTCAGATCCTGGGCACGGACATGACACTGCTCATCAGGCCACAGTGAGGTGGTGTCCCACATGCCACAACTAGAAGGACCCACAACTAAAAAAAATACATACAACTATGTACTAGGGGGGTTTGGGGGAGAAAAAGCAGAAAAAAAAAGTATCAATGAGGTGAAGATAGTCATTAGTGTCATTCCAATCTTTTATCAAAAATACTGATATTTTGTCTAGTTTCTAAATAAATTATTGAAAGGTGTTTTAAAGTTTTAATGGTGATTGTGGATTTGTCTATTTTCCCCCTTAGTTCTGTTACTTCTTTATATATTTTGAAGTTCTCTTATTAGGCACATAGATATTTATAATTGTTAATTCTTCCTGATATATTGAACCTTTTATCATTGTTGATAGCAGTACACCTTGTTTTGTTGTCTATTTTGTCTGATTTAATATAGCTACTGTGGCTTTTTTATGCTTTCTTTATGCATTGTATATCTTTTCCCAGGTTTTCACTTTTAATGAGTTTGTGTTTTTGTATTTCAGGTGCCTATTGTATAGAGAACTTGTAGCTCGATTTTGCCTTTTTATCTGGTTTGGCAATCTCTGCTTTTTGATTGGAGTATCTGGTCTATTTACATTTAATGTAATTATTGATGTAATGGCGTTAGGTCTGCCATTTTTGCTATTTGTTTTATATTGATCTTACTTGTATTTTGTTCTCTGTTCTTTCTTTTCTTTTTCCTTTTGGGGTAATCAGTTATTTTTTAGTATTCCATTTTAATTTTTTGGTTGGCTTTTTGCTATGTCTTTCTGTGTTACTTTTTTGTTACTTTTTTAGTGGTTGCTCTACGATTTACCATATGGACGTTAAAATTAGCCCCAATCAATTCAGAATTAATATTTGAATTACTTCAGATAAAATACAGCAATCTTGAAGCAGTTTATTTTTACTTGCCAATGTGTAGTGCTATTTTTTATCATATATAGCATGTATGTCATAAATCTATATATATGTTTATAAAAATAAAAATAAAAAACATACTTTTTTATATTTACCACATATTTACTTCTGGGGCTCTTCATCTTGTTGACCTGAGTAGTTGCTATTAGTATCATTCCTCTTCAGACTTCTCCTAGTTACTCTTTTCTTTTCTCTTAGGGATAAATCCACTCCATTTTTGTTTATTTGAAAATGTCTTTATTTTCTTTCAGTTTGAAGAACAGCTTTCCTGGATATAGAATTCTTCATTGGCATTTTTTTTCCTTCTGCACTTTGAACTTTTCATTTCAATTTCTTTTGGCTCCCATAGTTTCTGATAGGAAATTGGTCACTAATTTTAATGTGGCTTTCCTGTATGTAATATATGTTTCTTTGGCTGCTTTAAAGAATTTCTCTTTATCTTTGACTTTTTAGCAGTTTGAATATAAATGTCTAGGAGTGATTTTAACTTTCAATCTCTGATTTCAATCTCTGATTGAGATTCATTGAGGTTTTTGGATCAACAAATTTGTACAGTTTTCAGGCATTATTTAAAAATTTTTTCTTCCCCTTTCTCTCTCTCCTCTGGCATTCCTATTACACCTATATGGACTATTTGATATTGTTCCCAGAGTTTTCTGAAGTATTATTCAATATTTTTGTCTCTGTCTCTTTTCATCTAGAGCAATTTCTATGGCTTTATCTTCAAATACACTTATCTATTTTTTCATTTCCTGTCTGCTTTTAAGCCCATTTAGCCATTTTTAATTTCAGTTATTTACAGCTGTATAATATCCTTTTGAAAAAAAAAATTCTACTTTTGTGTTGAGATTTTCTGTCCATTATTGATAGCAAATTTTCTTTTAATTCTTCCAACATATTTTCTATTGATTCTTTGAACATATTTATAATAGCTTCTTTGATGTCTTTACCTACTAAATTCAACATCCAGCCCTAAATTAGAGTCAGATAGATTAACTGCCTCTTTTCCTGAGTATAGGCCACAGTTTTCTTTCTTTGCCTGTCTAGTAACTTTTGGTTGAGAACTAACCATTTTAGGTGAAAAGATGTAGTGAACTCTGGGTTCTGTCATATTCTCTTGTATATTATTGGGTTTTTGTTCTAGTAGGTGATTAACTTGCCTTTATCTCTTCCACAAACAGCTGCTATTTGTTTTTATGGATCCCAAATGTAGCTGTTTTACCTGTCCCTTGTAGCTAGCCCTATTGCTGCAAAATTTGGCAGCCATCCAAGGATTTTGGCAGAGGTGCAGCTCACCCTCTCTGTGGTGTCCTTACTTCTTTAATTTCTCCTATCCATGCCCCCCCACCAATTTCAACCTGCTTCAGGATTTATACTCTGATTCTTCTGGCCTATGCAGATTCAGCTTTCTTCAGCTGAGCCACTTGTGGTTGGGAAATGTCCTCAGTTAAGAAACGTAGCAAATTCAGAGTTTTGGTTCTGTAACTTTCAAAAATAATTTTTTCTCTAGTCTCTGACTACTTTTTCTACCATGACCTTATTCATAATTTAGTTACCAATCAGGAATTTGTACAGTTTTTGCTCTGAATTTTGGCCTTATTCCTTCTGATGATCTATTGCTGCTAAGCTTTCCCATTTAAGCTTCCAGTTACTTTGCAAGATTGAACTGAGTCTCTGGCACCTTTAGCTAATAAGGCTATTGATTTCGCCAGTGTGGTTCAGCAGCCATAGTCATCAAGGTTGGGCAGAGCCATGGGTCAAATAGGCAAGAACTCAAAATTCTCAACCTTTCCAGTGGCAGTTTTTAAAAATTATATCTTCCTCCTGCTTTTACTTGTGTTTAGATGCTTTCTAAGATATAAGAATCATCCTAATTTAAACTTTACCTAGTATTTTATAGTTGTTGTCTGTGAGGGTCTCATAATCATTTCATTTCTCCACCATTACAGGAAGCTGACCTACATCTTTTAAAAAATATTTTGAAATAAGTTATGGACATTATACCATTTCACATCTAAATGTTTCAAGTGCAGCCTGAAAGTATAAGGAAATTTCTTACTGTATCCACCACATTATCATATTTGGCAAAATTAATAGTCCTTATTATCTTTTAATATCTGGTTCATATTCAAGTTTACCCAATTGTCCTCAGAATATCTTTCACAGTTGATTTTTTGAACCAAAATTCAAAAAGGTCCACAGACTCTAGTCATTATATCGTCTAAGTATCTTTTATTTGAAATTTTCTTCTCCCTACTCCTTTTTCAAATGACGTTGAGTTATTGAAAAAAAAGGTTAGTTATTCTGTGGAATGTTCCATATTCTGAATTTGTCTGGTGTTGTTTAACTTGCCCTTTTATCTCGTGTATTTCCTGTAAAATTGAAGTTAGAACTAGAGACTTGATTAGAATCAAGCTAAACCTTCTTGGCAAATGTACCTTAGGTGATGCTGTGTAGTACGTGACTCACACTATTAAGACATATGGAGTATCTAGTTACTCTGCTATTAGATGCGCTAGGGGGTTCAGGCGGTCTTCAGTCTCCTTGCTTCCAGAACCTTTCTTCAGGAGATTACTTGATTAGTCAACTTGGGAATCACTATCCAACCTAGATTCAATATATTCATTTTAGAATCATATTTCTACCCTCCAACTCTTAACTCATGCCATCACCAAGACGAGAAATGGTCCTTAAATTCCTTGTAGCTCTGACTGAATCCACCAAATGAAAAAAAACATCTGAATTGAAAAGAATCATCTCAATCAGTCATCTAAGGTGTATTTCTACATACTGCCAAGTATCCTTGGCTTTCTGTATATCTATCTCCTCAGTAGCTATGCTTTATAAGTCTCTGGCTTCTAAAAAAAGTCATTGTCATGCTGATAATTTTTCATTTATTTGTTTATTTGATTAATATAAACAGCTGCAGAGAAAATAATTAAGACAATTAAAAATACCCATTTAGGACTGAAGTTACTGAAATTGAGTCTGTTGACCTAGTGTTCATTATGTGTTGAATTCCTGAATCAGAGGAAACTTCTTTTTTATATTATGCAGCTCAAGTCAATTCCTATATATTAGATTATATCAATTTGATTGAATTTTCTTTTATATATCTCAACTGGCAGTTATTTCCATGGGCAAAATAAAGACCTTTGATTTATCATTTTATTTGATTAGGACATGCTGTATTTTTTTAACCTCTTTCTCTCTCTTTTCTAAGTCAAGATTTAATCATGTTAATTGGGACTAGTAGACCCTACAGCCACATTTTAAATCAAGCCAATGGTCTCATGTTTTGAAATGGCAGTGGACATTTTTGTGGGAAATCTTCCTTTATTACCATTTGCTATGGTGGAAGGAGGCAGAGCAATTACTATTGCAGAGTAATTTAATACTGTTTTATTAACATGGTCTTTCATCTTGGTAAGGAGTTCTGGGATTCATGAGGATGTCCATTTTTTGTGAAATACTATCCCATTTAAATAGATTAATTCACAATCTACAGTTATAAAAACATAAAAGAATAAAGATGAACTAAAATCTAAGTAGAGAATAAAATATAAGAATCAATTAACTTGCATTCTTTTAAAAAAATTATTATACTATTACCTCTAATAATTAGATACACTTTTCCTATTTCTTACCTGAGCTATTGTTCTTTTTTATGTCAGGTATTTGACATGTTAGACTACAGAAGAGGAATTAAAACTTGATTAATGGTCCCAAATAATTTAGAGGTTAAATCATTCAGATAAAATGAATTGTATAAATGGATGCTTGTTTTTAAGTAGTGGATGTTTCTTTGAGCAGACATTATTTGTGTTTAAATTATAGTTTACTTGCTCTGCCCAGTAAGTTTCCTGGAGAAATATCAATCTAGGCGTTTTAGAGAACTTTTATGAAAGGAAATTTTTTATGTGAGGCTTTCTGTGTAAAAACGCCATAGAAACAAACTTTTCTCATAATACTTCTTTCTTTTAATAGCAACCAGTCTTTCTCCCAAAGGGAAGTGGAAAATTAAATCACAGAGAGATGAAAGGATTATCTTTTAAAACCAGATAGTCTTTAATTCAATTAAATATCCATTTTATTCCTCATACCTGAGTACTCCTTTATTCCTCCAGATCAGAGAATTTGTGTTATTTTGTTTTCTGTGTGTATTCTGCATGTATTTGTATGTCCATATTTTCATATGCATGAAATAAATTTGTTCCGCGGCATTTAAGGCATAGAAAAAAACCACATCCATTTATTTTTTTGATTTTGAATAAAATTTGGCTCTGGCTCCATTTAACCATGATGTTTTCAATCCCCAGAATCATATTCTTCTCCCCAGCCTCTGAATTCCCATTAAAGGGAGGTAGATCTCAGCTTCAATTTAAGAGTACCACTTTAACACTTTCCTGGCTACCTGCAGTGGATTGTTAGCATGTAGGGTGGAGCAGTGGCTCTTATGACTATGGCCAATTCCACTTGACCTGCCACCCGTTACCACATGGGCATTCCGGCTTTGTTTCCTTTCCTCCATGTAGGAGTCCTAGCTTGTAGTGGTAACAATGGAGATGTGTCTCAGGAAACCTTTTTTTGTTGGATCAGGGGATCCTCTCTTCCAGAGCCCTTTTGTGTTTTCCAAGACCTCCAAGCTGTGTTTTAGATTTCACATCACTTGTGGTGGATTATTTTCATGGGTACCCTGATGTTGTGATTTATAATAAGAAATACATATTTGGTCATTGTTCCCATTTCTGGCAGAAAGCTCCTAAAATCCTTGGAATTTCCTGAGTGACAAAGGTGTATTTGTTATGTTAATGAAGCCACTTTTAGACCACCTCTAAGAATGGTGGCTGGTTGCTGGGAGAGCCATCCATGTGATGAGAGAGTTGAAACTTTCAGTCCCACCCCACCGAACTCTGCTTGTAGGGGAGAGAGGCTGGCTATTGAGTTCAATTGCCAAGGCCCAATGATTTAGTCAATCACACCTATGTAAGGAAGCTTCCGTAAAAACCCTAAGGGAAGGGTTTGGAGAGCTTCCAGGTGGTGAACATGTGGAAAGTTGGGGCAAGTGGCCTACTTGAAGAGGGCATGGAAGTTCTGTGCCCATTCCCCACACCTTGCCCTATGCATCTCTTCCGTCTGGCTTTTCTTGAGTTATATCCTTTTATAATAAACTGGTGATCTAGTGAGTAAACAGATTTCTGAGTTCTGTGAGCCACTCTAGGAAATTAATCAAAACCAAAGAGGGGGGCATGGGAACCTCTGATTTATAACCAGTCAGTCAGAAGTACAGGTAACAACCAGGGGATTTGACTGGCGTTCTGAGTTGGAGGGGGCTGTTGGACCCTCAAATTTGTAGCCAGTCAGTTGGAATCACAGGTAATAAGCTGGGCTTCTAATTGGCATCTGAAGAGGAGGATGGTCTTGTGGGACTGAGCCCTTATGTGCAGAATCTGATTCTATCTTTGGGTAGATGGTGTCAGAATTGAGTTGAATTGTAGGATACCCAGTTGGTGTCCCACAGAAGTGTGTGGTGGTATGCGAGGAAATCACCCTCCCCCTACATTGGAATTTGGCCTAGAACCCTTTTAGGTACCATGAAATATCTGCCAAGACAGTCCATCTTCTTCCCAAGCAAAGCAAGAAGGAGCACTTCTGTTTCCTTAGAGGTTGGTTGATGTCTGAAATACAGCCTTGCCATACCTGAGCAAAGCAAAGAGGTTTTTCACATTTCTAGAGATTTAAGTCCTCTCTGCCTGGTCATGGTGTCTGCATGTTATTGTCTGACCAAGGAATACATATAAGTGGCTGGAAATAGAGTCCAGTCCCTCCCCTCAGCAGCCAGTTATGAGTATTCTCCAAAGCTGCAAAATAGCCATGATCATTTTCTCAAAATCATTTCATTCCAACTCTAAATGGTATAATGCATGTTGTGGAATATTACGCTTAGAAAAATTCTTAGCAATCTGGAGGAGAGTCCCATCATATAATATAATATGTTTGCTCCAAACATGTTATATATATATATTTTTTTAAAAAAGCAAATCTGGCTTGATGTTTAGTCATCAGGTTTGTCATGAAATTTAATCTTGGTCATTTGGGGCCCACATTTTCCTACTCCCTCAGATGATACAGGATCCACAGAATGTGCTTAGTCTAGAGCATGGTTTCTCAATCCTGACACTATAGACATTTTGGTCCAGATAATTCTTTGTCATGAGGGACTGTCCTGTGCACTGTCCGGTGTTCAGCAGCATCCTCAGCCTCTGTCCACTAGATGCCAGGAACACCATTTGAGTGCTTATCTGGGAAAAGTAGAACAATTTCCCCCAATCTGAGACAACCCAAAATGTCTCCAGGCATTGCAAAATATCACATCGAGGGCTAATTGTACCTGGTTGAGAACCACTGTCTAGGACAATTAGAAAGAGGCATAGTTTCAGTTCTAGTTTTCATGGCTGCTACTCATCTTTCTCCCTGACAACGCCCGCTCATCATTGTCTGAAGGCTTGTGCCTACACTTCCCCTCTGCTGAGTCATAAGCATCTTTAAGGCTCCCAAGCTGTAGCACTCATTGCCTAGACTCTTCAGGTACACACACAATGATTCTTCTTAGAGTTATTATAAGCTCAGAAGGGCTGTGCACACAGGGCAGAGTCTTTCTTGGGAAACCCTGTCCTCCGCTGTTTGGAGATCCAGCTGTGCTTTCCTTATCTTAGAAAATCTTGTTCTATGCTGTTATGAAATTAGTTTTGAGAACAATTCTTGTTTATCTGGGAAAAGTAGAACCACCCTCCCAGGACACAAAGCCCTGGCTTTTCTATCAATATCCATTATAGGGAATGTCACCTACGTAACCTCTTTCTCTCACTTTTTAAAAATGGACGTTACTATTTTCTAATCCCCTCCTTATATTCTCTCCCCTTTTCTTCTCAATTCATTGTCTTTCGTTTGTGTTCCCCTTCTATTTCTTCTCCAAAGATAGCAGTTATGGGTACAGCAAATCTAGGTACATGAGAAAGAATGGGAACCTTATCTATCCCACCTCTCTGTTGATTCAGAGGAGGCAGAGATTGGGAGTTATGCCCATTTTCCTGGGAGGAAAAAAAGTTGTTTGTGTTTGGATGGGACCCCAAAACCATTTGTTATAAAGTACAAAATACAACATTTAAAAAATGTAAATAAAATGGTCTGCTTTTCTCTTTCTTTCCTTTCTTTGAATTCATTTTGCTTCTCTTCCTCACTTGTAGCAAACATTTGCCTGAATGTTGAAGTCAAGAGCTTTGGCTTCTCTCCATGGATGGGGAGTAGGCTGGGGAGAGCAATGCAAACCTTAGTGGAAATATTTTGCCATGTGTAGGGTGGCTACTATCATTTCTTAGAACATTAAAAAAAAAACCCTTTTGAATCAAAGTGAAGGCTGGGGTAAGATTGAGATTCATCCATATATTGGGATGGAAAAATTTCTGGCAGAGTTTCCAAGACTGGAAAATCACTAGTCTTCCTTTTCCTTATCCACAAAAGGTCAGAAAGCTTCTTTAGCCCTTGAATAATATGGTGACCATATTTTCAGATATTCCCAAAATCTGACTATCTTCCAGGCATTTCTGCACTAGTCCTCAAGCCCCCCAAAGAAACCCCCAGCCCTCTGAAAAGTGTAGATGAGATCATGCAAGCTTGCCTTCTGACTCTTTCCTCTCCTCTCCACCGTCACTGAGGGCGTCCTGCTTGCTGTAAGAGTGGACGTTTCAGGACTCATTTTCCAAGGTCATGCCCTGGTGATGAAGTCAATTCTCCAGGTTAGGTGAAAAAGATTATGGGCTCTGAGCCAAGCTCTACCTCAAAGTTGGCAAGTGGCCAGCCATTTGAAGTGGTCTTCATCGGGGGAGATGCCTCCTAGCTCATCTTCCATAGTTCTTGTGTTTTGTTCAGTTCATTTGGATCCTTCTTAGGCAGTAACCTGTCCTATCTCAGAAAAGTCGTAGGTATTTCTACCCTACTGTGACATCTGCTCTGAATTACGTGCCTTCAAGTATTTGAATCTGTCTTTATTGGAATGTCTAAACTTCTCACCACCCTAATCAGTACTAGAAGGTACCTGAAAGACAGTTTGACTTATATCCCCAAGTAACATTCTTATGGTTGTCTGACTCATCTTGATTGATGCCAAACAAGCTGCCAACAACACTGTAACCTAATTTGCACCGAAATTCAAAAGCCAATAGTATCCCAGATGATGTTGCTACATGTAATAGCTTTTAAAAAAGTAGACTTTATATTTTATAGCATTTTTAGGTTCGTAGTAAAATTGAGTGGAGGGTATGGAGATTTCGCATATACTCCCTGCCTCACACACTCACAGCCTCCCCCATTATCAACATTCCCCACCAGTGTGGTACATTTGTTAATCATCGATGAATGTACATTCACTCTCTATTATTCAAAGTCTATAGTTTACATGAGGGTATAAAAGCATGTTAAGTTAACTCACACTATACTTACATATATAAAGAAAATATAGCTACCTAACCATTTTTAGCAAAATATTCCAGGCATATTGGAATAAAGGTATAAATGATAATATAATGACCATCACCAAAACTAAGAAATTAAAGCTTGCTTTCCCCCTGGCCTGTGTACTTGGCCCCATTGCATTGCTCTCTCTGCCATCACAGGTAAACTTATTTTCAATTTTGACTTTATCATCCCACATATTTCTTTATATTTTTACTTCATATTTATAGAATGTGAGAGGTAGTCAAGTATAGTGATTAACAGCATCAGACTCTGGAATCAAACTGCCTGGATTTGAATCCTGGGGCCCCATTTACTAGCTAAGCAGCCTATAAAAGTTAACTTCTTTCTACTTACCTCAGTTTTCCTGTCTGTAAAATGGGGATAAAAAAACCAACCTTCTACGTTTGTGAAGAGTAACTCATTTAGTATACATAAAATCTTAGATGCATAGGAAACGCCATATTAAAAGTTTGCAATTATTATTATCTTAAGCCAGTAATTTCGCATGTTTTTAAATTTTATATAAATGATACACTATGTATATGTATCCTTTTGCAACTTTCATTATTTATTTAATACTATGTTTGTGACCTAGTATTCATCCATGTTGATATAAATAACTTCCTTTAATGGTATCTCATTGTGTGATTTTACCCCAATTTATTTATCTATTCTCATGTCAAAGGACATTTGGGTCATTCTCAGTTGTTTTTACAACAATAAATAATTCTTCTAGGAATATTTTTGTATGTATCTCTTTATATTCAGGAGCAATATTTTCTATAAGGTTTATATACAACAGTGGAATTTCTGGGTCTTAAGTTCTGTGTGTTTATGAAATAATTGAATAAATTTCTTCACAATCCAGCCTTCCAGTTCCCACCATTCCCAAGAAACAGATTAATGTCCCTATATAGTGGAGAAACTTAAACTTTCTCATTAAGGATAATCTAGTCCCTTTGGTTTAAATGGTCTATTATGGATGTGTCGTATCTTAGGGCAGATACTAAATTTTCATATTTCACCTCTTTCCCCTGTTCTTGCTAAGGTGGCCTCTGGGTTTATGGGATGTGTAGGGCTTAATGATCTCACGTCAGTAGGGGGAAGTGGAGAGGGCAGCTCCTTTCGCTCTTCTATGGAAGCTTGCTGACCGCCCGGCCTTCTCTCGGGCCAGGCATTCACTACTGAAGATTGTGTTTCTGATTGTTTTTACTGGTCTTGAAATCATCACATAATGAAGGCCGTTAACAGGCCTTTGCTGTTTCCCCAGCAGTTTGGATAACTCTGTAGTCCCCGCCCTCTAGTCAAGACAAATGGAGACTTTTGGGATTTTGCGCAAATTGGACAGGCTGCAGGGAAGCCAAGAGTACTGCCTCCAGCCCACATAACCATCCCATCTCCTTCCAGTGTGGTAGCATTGCTTCTGCGTTAGGCTGGCTGTGGCTGCACACTTGGAGTCTCCTGGGTTCTCCTCCCCCAACACACAAGCTAGACCAGATCCGTATACCGTTACCTTGCTTGATGTTCTCTGGCTTCTTCCAACTATCTGGAAGCTTCTATTATGGCTCCTTTTGGGGTTTCATCTCAAGAGGGGGAAAATGTGAATGCTCATGTTTGACTTCTCAATTTTATCTTTCTCTCATTCAAGACATTCCTGTGGGTGAGAAAGGCCTTGATTTTCCGTCTCTTTCCTCTTGGGAAAGGACTTCCCCTACAGCCTATCTTCCTTCAGCCTATTGTGCATTTGCCTTGCCCTATTAACCAATTTAAGGTTAAATGTACAAAAATGAGGTAGTTACAACATTGAACCTGCTACACAAATGCCAGAATACACCGTTAGCTATGAAGGTACTGCTGGCAACAGGAGGATAGGAAATTTAAATCTGTATTCTGATGGGAAATCAGAATATGTCATGGGTATAGTTCTTATTCTTTGTGAGACAGACAGAAACTGTATTTGGTAGAGAACTTGCTGGGGCCAGAAATCTGGTTTCATTGAGTAATTATTATGTGCAACAAGAAGAATATGTGTTGCATAGCTCAGTGTCAGAGTTTACCTGAGGCAATGGAAGCGTAGGTGTCACTGACTTAAGGGTGGTAGTAACGGAAGCCAAATACATGGCAGAGCAAAGGCACTGGTCCTGTCATGCATGTGGACAACAGAGAGGGTGTGTCATTGTGATTCCTGCACAGGCTCCGCCACCACTCTATGTGGCTGACCAGTGCTGGTTCAGCCAGAACTCTGTTATGATCTCTGTACAAATGATTTATGTGCCTCGCAGAATATTTCACGTCTTTCCTCAAAATAATAGGTTAAAATAATTGAGGGACAGAGGATAAGTCAAGGTGACTGTTTCAGATGGTCATTACCTTGCTCATAAAAGAATTCTATAAACTTGCCAATATTATCACAGGCTAGTTAGTTTAAGCAATTGCTGCATTTCAGGGGTGGCTGGGGTGAAGGGCTATATATTCCCTCTCTCTCTTACCCTTGTATGACTGCTCTCACAGAACATCGATGAATTAATTCAGGTGTAGTATGTGAGAAGGACATTCAAAATATTCCACAGCAGAAGCAATTTCACTAGAAGAGAGCAGAGAGCTTATTTAGGAAGCTCTTTGGTTTTTATGAAAATCCTCTCTTTAGATATTAGTTACGGGAAGAGGAGTTGGAATCTAATGTTCAGGATGGAAAAGTCTAGTTGCTTGCAGAAAAGGTGCAGGTTAATTAAAAATTCAACATTTTCACCCTGAGTGCAGGATAATGTTAGCTAACCAAATGGCAATTTCATAGACTGGGCTTAATGATTTGATGATGAGCCATCCTGGGGTTTTACCAGTTATGAGATGACAGAAGAAGGGAAGTAAAGTTAGTTGGGAAGGAAGAAAACAAAGACTATCTATGGAAGACACTTTAACTCATTCTCGCTCTCTAGCAAGACTACATGAATTTCTGGAAATGGGAAGACGCTGGTAAGAGTCCAAGGTCTTATCAAGATTTTATATAAATATATAAATATGTATTATACAAGGAGATATAGCAAAGATCCATGTTCAAATAATTTTTAAAAGGCAAGAAAAGGAAGGAAGGAAAAAAATCATTGAGCGACAAAAAGAAAAATAGCATAACAGTAGATCTAATTCCAAACATCACTCACACACACACACACACACATGCACACATGCACGATGCACATGCACATACGGTGTTGTTTCCTGCATTAATTTGACAAGCAGTTTTGGCTGTGTGTCTTAACCTGTTAGTGTTCTATTTGCATATTTATAAAGCCAAGTTCATATTGCTGGCTGTTTATCTCACTGAGGGGCTAGGAGGGTTAATGGAATCTTACATTGGTCCTGAATATCTACCTTCCGTATCAGACCATAAAAATCTATGAAATGAAAGAGTGGGTCAGCAATGCTGCATTTTCTTTCTCGAGCACTCTCACACTTCACCCGTGACATTTAGCTCTGATACTGCAGTTCCTCTCCTTAGCCTTAACTCTCTTCTGATGTCTAAGAATTAAATTGGACTTTAGAATTTGGACTGAGGTTTGTTCTATTAGTGTTGACAAATTTTGAAAATTGAGACCAGAGGATGTAGTGGCAAGCCTGAGATAGTGCAGGCAAGAAAGAGAAAGAAGAATGTGCTGGAGTCTAAGACAGTAATGTATTTCTAGATCCCTGGAACACGCAGTGTGCAGAAGCAAGACGGGACCCAGGAGTAGTACTGTACACAATGATACAAGTCCCCAGTAAGAGGTCGAATCGCCATGATTAGCATCAGTAGGATTAAGAAAAATGACCAATAAGAAGAGGTAACTAGCAATTTCCCATTGTTTTGCTTTGAGCGTCCTGCTGGTCCTTTATCGGTTTTCCTTTCTTGGGTCCAGAAGGTTCTGGGCTGGTTGTTTTTACTAGACAGCTCTCCTCTCCATCTCTACTCCCCACAATGGTATTAAAGGGTTACCATTATTAGCAGAAGACTCTTTTTGGGGAAGAGCTACATAATTTTCAAGGAGACCTAAAATAATTTAGTTCAGCAAAATACCATTATGATCGGCCAGCTCAAAAAAGTGCTGCTGAGCTGGCAATAATTCATCTGCCTCCTTTAACAGCTACCGTTTAAATTGCATTTGAACACTGAAAACAAATATGCTTTCGTTGTAGAGCTGAAATATTCAAACACAGCTTCAAAGTCCGAGAGGAAAACACTGCATTGCAGTGCTCTGGTTTTTGCAGAGAATCTCTGTTGGCCCGTGGCTGGCAAAGGCAGCCAGTTTCCAGCTCAACTCAGCAGATCCCTCAGCTCCAGAATATAATGCCTAAAGTGTCCTCAGCTCGCTTGGGGGCAAAAGAAGCTGAGGAGAGAAGGCTAGATGCACAGGTACTAATTAAGTCAGGTTTGGTGATCTTCATTTATCCATTTAAAAAATTATTGGGTGTTTATCAGGCAATACACTTTCTTCAAATAGTTAGACATGTTTTGGCGTTCCGGAGAATTTATGAAACAGATTCAAGATGCCAGATATATTTCTTGCTGTTCCCATAGGCCCTGCTTAACCACAGCAGATGGACATTCCATGTCTTGCCCATTAGCAGACTGGCAGGAGAAAGGCTCTATGAAAGCTGAGCAAAATTTAGTGAAACATTTATAAGATAATGATGTTTTTGCATACATACATTCATGCATGCGTTCTCCATGCATTTATTGGATATTTCTACCATATTCTAGATGGCCGAAACGCAGATAAACAAGACCCAAATCATCAACTGAAACAGTTTCTTCTTAATCCTCACCAAACTGTGGTTCTCCCAGGTGTCTAGAAGTCCCTGCAATCTATCTTCTTCCTCTGCTCTCCAGCGTCTGGGGCTGGCTCCAATGCAGTGTTTGTGTTCTCGTCTGCCAGTGCTGTTTCATGCCACTTTTCTTTAAATTTTTGCTGCTAAATTCTATTTGCTAAGGAGTGGGACACACACAAGACATATAAACATCTCTCTTGCTGAAACTGACTTGTGACTTAGGTACTGTTATTATCCCCATTTTGCAGATGGGGATTGTAGGGGCACCAGCCAGTGTGCCCCCTTTAAGACCGTGTATCCTTGAGGTTCTTTGTCTGGGCTATGTGCCAGCACTCACGATGATAGCAGTCCTGGGCTTGGCCAACCCAGCTGCTGTCTCACTGGATAGTTGGCACAAAGACCCTTGAAGTCTGAGGACACACAGAAGCCCTCGCAGTGCAGAGGGGGCTCTGGTCCCTGGAATACAGGTCATACAGGGATGATCATCCTTGGCAAGCATGCGGCCTTTGTTCCTCTGCCTACTCAAGCAGCTTCTCTCAGGGGGTGGTAGCGGATGCACATTGCCTGTCCAGCCAGCCGCCACTGGACCTTCCCTGTAGGTAACTCCTCCCTGAACCCATATGTCTCGTTTACCATCTCTGCATCTTTTCTTTAGTCTCTTGGCAACCTAACTTGCACTTCTTACCCAGCTGGGCATGTAGCAGAACAGGGACCATGAGGTAAAGTGACTTGCCCAGGGTCATCTGCCTAGTGAGTGGCAGAGCTGAGATTCTGACTCAGGCCTGTGGATTGCCACCAGCGTCCTTAACCATTGCACCTCCTGTCCCCAGGTGGTCTAATGATGAGCTCTCTGACTTAGGGAGAGCGGAACTCAACCACCAACTGCTGGGATCCTTAAAAATACATCAGAGGCCCATTAGAGATGGCTTATCTTACATTTTGATCTCCCTTATGAAAAAATCCCTTCAGTCTTTCCATGGCAGTGCTTTAGGCTCACAGGGGGTGCGTCTACCAAAGAACTAGTCTGCTAAAGATTAGCTTTCTCTTTCTTCAGTGAATAATGTCATCTAATGCCCTCATTAGGTGTTATCTACTAAAGCAGTTATGATAGCTTCTTCCTAAAATACGTCCAGCTGAAATTCTGCTTTAGCAATCCAGTACATTTTCCCTTTAATGGTAGAAAGAGAATCAAAAAAAAATCGACTGGATGAGACTAGCGTTCTTTCACAACATACGGCTTCTAAAAATTATGCCTCGAGTTTAAACAGAGAAGCCTTGGCTATTACTCCAAACGCGGGTTTGTCTGGGAGAAAAATGTTTTGCACCTGAGAGCAGTTCGGAAGCAGCTTTGGTGAGCCTTTGTTCTTGCCTGTTTAACAGCTTGAGGTTTAGAGAAGCCTCTGTGAGTTCACCTTTTGCATTTGAGTCCAAAAACTGTATCCATTAAAGAACTCTCTTGAGCCTGCTGTGAATTTCAGTGCTCCTAGGAGGATGCTCCAGGCTCAGGTAACTGGTTTGAAATCGCATGGCCTCGGGCTCCACCAGCTTTATTTGGAGGAAGATGGGAGCTGGGGAATTAGTTCAAAAGCCACAACTTTTCCCCTTTAGTCTCTCGTTTCTGTTGTTCAGGCTTGGTTCTACACCACTTGCAATATTTTAGGAACCATTCCAGAGGATCTAGGCTGTAGCAGGTAAAATTAATATTCTATTGCCTTTTCTATTATTTTTCATGTTTGCGTCTATGTAATCCACATATATGTGGTTTGGGCCTTGGAAATTTAGAGGATGAAAAAATACTGCAGACCTTCTCTCCAGCCCCAGATGGAATTTTTGTGTGTTTTTGTTTGTGGTTTTTGGCCCGCACGCCTGCGCATGCGCGCGCGCGTGTGTGTGTGTGTGTGTGTGTGTGTGTGTGTGTGTGTGTGTGTGTTTGGGAGGGAGGAGGAAGAAGGTAGAGGGGAGAGAGAATATAGAAAGAGAGGGCGGGAGGACTTTGATCTCTGATGGCCGAATGTGCTGAGGATATATGTATTCTTTGCAGAAGGGGGTTCAGAAAGTAGGCAACAGGATGCATCCATGGAGGATGATGTTCATAGTTTCCTAACTGCTCAGAAATGACTTTTCCCCCTCAAGTTATTAAATTACAGCCTATGTGTATATCATACCCGCCCCATGAAGCAGAGCAGGACCAACTGAGCTCAGGCTAGAGAGGAGCTGCTCACACTAAAACCCTGTTATTGTCTTTAGACGTGAAAGGATGACTTGTCAGTTCCGCTAAATTGGTCAGCGGGAGCAAGAGCAGATAGACAGATGTGGCCTAGGAAGCGACTGACATTGTAGTCATGGGGCTGAAGTACGGAGCTCTACAGAGCAGGACTGGAGGGCAGGTGGCAGAAGAACCGGTTGTCTAGACTGCGGATGCAGAACATTACTCCCGAAGCACTGTCTGGGCTCCAATCCCAATTCTGTGCTGCAGGTAACAGTGTGACTTTGACTGAATTACTTCACTCCTCAGCCTCAGAATCCTCATTTATAAGACAGCAATAATAATAATGAGACCTAGTTCTTAGGTTTTTTGAGAGGATTAATGAAGTAATGAATGTAAAGTACTTGGCAGGGTGACTGGTAGAGTATGTAATCAATAAATGTTGAATAATAATTGGATTCTTAACACTCTTCAGAGACTAAATGTGGCAGAGACTGGCTAGTTTTCTTCCATCCTATTTTCCTTTGCTCCTGGGCACAAAGCTGCTACATATCCCAGCCTCCATTACATTAAGTGAGGCCATTCACTGTGCTGTGGGAAATGACTCCCAGGCAGCAGCAAGCACACTTCTTCCAGATGTGGCCCATAAAAGCCTCATGTGCAACCTCCATCTGCCCCCATCTTCTGAGTACCAAGATGCAGCAGAGGATCCCAGAGCATCAAGGGATAGTGGAGCAACAAGTGGGAACAAACCTGAGTCCCTGGATGACTGTATGGAGACGAGCACCTCTTCTTCTCTACCTCTGTCACCAATCAGACTCAAGCTGGAAATAGAGTTGACTGTGTGAAGCCACTGAGATTTCTGGATTCATGTATTCAGTGACTGGTGAGTTTCACCTTATGACACAGGACCTCATGTACATGTCAGGGCACGTGACAATAATCTTGTTTGAAAAAGGTCTTACTTTAATTTTGAAACAAAGTTGGCTATGAGCTAATAAATAAATTACCAAATGGTGAAGTGAGTAGAAGAAAAATGATGTGGTATCAGATGGAAATAATCAGAATCAGGACAAATCTAGGACTAAGAAAGAGACACTTAGCCACATTAGGAGTTTTTAAAAAAAGTCAGCCCTTCAGTGAGTCACGCTGGTTCATGTTGGTGAACTAAGGGTCTCCTCCTGGAGGGTGTGAGTCAGTCTTTTACTAACATCAAAGGCAAAAGTGAAAGATATTGGCTCCTTTTTCAATGACTTCTGGATATAATTCCTCTTATGAACTGGATCCAACAAAACAAAATTAAGCACCCTTTTCCCCAGCCTTTCACAAAACTGGAGATAGTATTTTACCTGATTAGCCTAAGACTTGGCATAATATTTTTAAATCACATGAATGGATTACCAGAAAAAAAAAAAAACAAGGAAGAAATAAGTAAGAAGTTAAGTTAGCGTATAAAAGGCTTGGCTTCTAGGAGCATTGGATTAGCATGTTTCTGTCCATGGTTAAAGAAATTATTCTGCACTCTTCTTGGCCTTCAGTGCTTGATGCTCATGGTAAAATGGAATTCAGAGCACCAACACTTCTAGGCAAGAAATGGGACAGGTGAAAGACAAGGGTTTGAAAATAGAAGGAGAGAAGAAATCTAACCTCTTAGACAGAGCTTGAACATGTGAAGAGTAATAAGGCTGTTGGGGAAGGAGCAGCTCGTTATCACCCCATCTTCATAGCACTTGAGCTCCTGTTAGGGATTTGAACAAGGCACTTTGAGGCTTCTCCTCCCAGCACTCTCAGCTCACTTATGTAACTCAAGAGTTTTCAGATTCCAAAGTGCCTGATTTCTATATTGTTGCCAGCATGAGTCAAGTTCTTCACTGACTTTAATGGGCATTTTAAGCACCTTAATTTATTTCCAACCATTAAAATTGTTTTCAAACTTCTTGTTTTGTTCACAGATTACTCCTCGACTTAAATTCGCTTCAGATTGAAGGACAGAGAAGTAACATTGGTTAGCTTGAGTCTAATGCTCTCAGGGAGTGACTCTGAGCTCCAGTGATGAGGAATCTATATTTGTGGCTGTGATGGGAATACTTTGGTTTATCTCTCTGGAATCTAGAAAGGCAGTAAGGGTTCTATGTCAGTGGTCAAACTTAACAATTACTTCTGAAGCAATTGCTCCATTACAAATGAAGGCGCTTCGAAATTGCAATTTGACCCAATGTACGTAATTCATCTTTGAAAAGGAGGTTTTTCAACTGATTATGCTGAGCTCTGTAGTTAACTCTAATTTCTGTGCTTAGTTTCCTCTCATATTTTCTTGCCTAAGTTTCTTGACTGCTTCATCTCTTCATCCATCCATCCATTGACTCAGTGACTTTATTGAAGTCCTACTATTTGCCAGGAACTGTCTAGATGCTGGGGATATTGGGAATACTGTCATGGATCTGGCAGATCCTCACAGCCATCTCCAGTTTGTGCTTCCTCCATTTTTCTGATTCATGTACCAGCCTCTTTCTTGTCAAACTCCTGTACTGTCCCCTGTAAGACTAGTCTCCAAGCAGTATCAGGTGAGCAATTCCTTTTTAGTTCCTACAACCACGTTGATATTCATGCTACATCTCATTTCATCAAGCACCAAAGTTTTAGAATGGTGATACAGTAGAGATCAACTATGGGAGATGGAGGTAGGGGCACTGAGGCAGTAGTAGGTGATTGAACAGTTTCGCTTTTAAGGTGGGTACCAGGGACCTGAAGATGACTGACAATCTATCCCCATAAGACCTCATGGAATATCACAGTTGGAAAAAGCCTAACAGATTATTTCATCCAATTTCCTGGGAGCCAGAAATCTTCTCAACTACATCTTTATCAGATCCAGCCTCTGCTTTAATGCTTCCAGGGACAGAAAGCTCATACAGCAACACATTTATGGATTCCTCTAACCATGATAAAGTTCTTCCGTGTATTCACACTGATAGCTGCCTTTTTATAACTTCAACACATTGGTCCTTGTTTTGTTTCCCTATGGAAACTAGGAAGAATGTTCAATGTCTTTTCTATGTCACAACTATATTAATGTGGACTTTTTCATTTGTAAATAACCAAAACATTAACTTATCTAGCCTAGGCAAAAAGGTGAATTTAATAAGAAGAATGCAGAGTTTTCCCATGGGAGCCAAGGACACAAATGCACAAATGCATTAGGCTTCAGGAATGAATCAGAATCAGAAATTTGAAAGCATCAAGATTGTCTCCATGTCTCTCATCTATGCTTCTCTGTCTCTCTCAATCTGCTTCATAATTCCTGGAGAGGACAATGATTGCTCTGATTGGATCAGTTCCACCTCTGAACAAACTACTATATTTGTGGGTTGTATCATGTAGGGACACGGCTGTTCTGCTGCAACCATGTGGAAAAAGGGAGGAAGAGAGCCAATTTCTAGAAAAAGAGCATGGGGTTGGCAGTTCTATGTACTCCACAAACACCATACAAATATAAATGCATAAGTGCTTGCAAATCTCTCTCCTAAATCTGATCACCAGGCTTCAGTTTCTCCCACCTTTTCTCAGGTGACTCCGTTTCTATGAAGACATCTTCTCAATCTTGTTTTCCTTACTTTTTGAAATTTTATCATGAAAATGTGGCTTCTAGAACTCATTACAACAAATATATTTAATGAAGAGAGAGTTAATGTCACCTCACCAAAAGTTGGAGGCCTCCTAGGAGCTCCTTTCCCTTAAAACTTACCACTTCACTTGACCTAGAAGTTTCCATTATTGGTGGGAGTTATGATCCCAAAGAAATTTTTCTGTATAAAGAATTCAAGATGAAAGACTGAATAATGACATTGGTCAAGGGCGATCTGAATCTAAAGTGAAGTGAAATCCTATTAATAATATAACTGGAAAATTTTGTCCTGAGAACATTGAGCTATTACTTATACCAAGATTTAGAGACATATTGTCTCGTTTAGTAGTTAAAATTCATGAACTACAAATGGTAAATTCATACAGCAAATATTTTTTCTTTATACACTGTTTATCTCATATATATTGGTATTTAAATGGTACTTTAAAAATTACTTTATGTTTTGTAATTAGTTTAAGTTTTATTATTTCCTAAAATAACAAAATCACCTTCACCATTGCATTATTTAATTTAATTTAAGAAATAATGTATTAAGAACCAACTAAAGGCATGTATAAAAGGTATTATGCTAGGCACCGGGGTTGTAGAGGTGAACATGGCTTTTGAATTTCAGGAGCACATACTCTAACAATGCACATCTATATGCACATACAGAAATAGTAATGAAAGGTGTATCTTGGCTCACTTTTAGGGCTGCTACAAAATCATAAGACAACAAATACAAATAAAGAGCAGTACGGAAGCATGGCGAGCTTTGGTGTTTGGGGTTAGATAGATTTGCTCTTCAACCCAGTCTCTGTTAGTGACTCCTTATGTTACTTCAACAAGTTAAACATCCTCTTTGAATCTCACTTTCTTCCTCTGTGAAAGAACACTATCTGACAGGGTCCTTGCGAGAATGAAATAATATCATAATACAAGGTACCATTTCATTTTTTTTAATCCCTCAAACATTTAGAAGGTTTTCATATGTTGAGGGATGCAGATAAAGGAGCCTCCATCCAGTCATAATGCAACATAATATGTGCTGCAACAGAAGACTAGATTTAAGAGGCTGGATTTTCTTGTTGAAATGAGAAGCCATTGACAAGTTGCAAGCAAAATCTTACACTTTCAAATGTTCATTTTAGAGAAATAACTCTAGTCATAATATAGTGACAGGGATTCAAAGAGACAGATTGGAGGGCAGGAGACTTGTTTGTAGCTATTGCAGAAGTCCTAGGCAAGTGTTGAGGAACAAAGACAGTAAAATAGGACTGAAGAAGATAGTCCAGGTATAGGGTTTATTAAGCAGGTGACCTCTTGATGGACTAGATCAAGAAAAGGGGAGGAAGAGAGACTAGCATAGCTCTGAGACTTAGGAGCCAAGGGATACAAGAAAAGAAGTAGGTTTTAGATAGGGATAACAAATGATCTTGTAGACACACTGAATTTAGGGTGCCTATAAGACATCTAGGTGAAGATTTTCTTTCTTTTTCTTTTTTCTTTTTTTTTGGTGAGGAATATTACCCTGAGCTAACACCTTTGCCAGTCTTTCTCTATTTTGAATGTAGGATGCCTCCACAGCATGGCTGATGAGTGGAGTAGGTCTGTGCCTGGCATCTGAACCTATGAACCCAGGCCGCTGAAGCAGAGCACACAGAACTTTAACCACTCAGTCATGGGGCCGGCCCCTAGGTGAAGATTTTTTAATAGGCATTTGGATCTTGAAGAAAAGAGCTAAGAAGAGAAATGTAACCCAGAGACACAGTTTTAAGCTGTGTGAATTAGCTAAGTAATCCTCTCAATTGCTATGCATCAGAATCCACTCCCAGGGGCTGCAGTGAGTAGTATGCACATGGATTGAACACTGGAAACCTATAATCAGTATGACAAGGTGGTAGATCTTGCCTTTTACTACTATGAGTACACCCAGAAATTTTCTTATTTACCAGAAAACCACTCATCCAATCATTTATTCATTGCCATCAAGAACAAAACACTTGGCGGCAGACTGTACTGAGGTAACAGACTTGGAGACCAATTAGTCAAAAGTGGTCACACTGGGTCTGAATCATATCAGGAGTTGGAAAAAAAAGGTCTCTGTCCCAAAAACTGTCATAGAAACACTACAACATGAACAAAATAGTAGAAATTGTGGTTTAAAAATTTATTGTTGAGAAACTTAGAAATTTCATCAAAAATTACAGGAAATCAAAAGCTTCTGGTAATGTGTGAGTCACAGAGAAGGAATACTTAATCTTCTGGCCAAAGGTTGACTGTCTAATGATGAAACGTCATCTTTGCCTCCTCTCCACTCTCTCTCCTATCCAGTCAGTGACAAGTGTTAGCAATTTGACCTCATAGATGATTCTCACCTCTCTGTCTTCCTTTCAATTTTTGCTGTAATTACCTCAACTTGAACTTTCATACTAGATTCCTTCCTACCCTCAAAGCATTCCACACAGTACACCACATTTATCTTGCTAAATGACTGGACACAGTCCAGGCTGGCATTCAGGTTACTCAGCAGTATAATCCATAATCTAGCTTTCTTATCTCATTCATTCAAAAAACAATACAAGTGCAATTGAAAAGCTAGAACTTTTCTAGACACATCTTGCATTCTTTTCTATCTGCAGTTTTGGTCTTAGTGTTGTTTCTGATATGCCCTTTCTCCATCTTCTTTCTTATTTATCCTTCTCCTTGTCAAGTTCTTACCTGTCTTCAACAACCAGCCTAAATACCTCTTTTCTTAGGTTGCATTACCTTATCACACTAGCTGGAAATTCACCTTTTTTTAAAAAAAAAAAACCTATAATACAGAATTTGCCATATGCTATTTTGAGTGGTTATGTAGAAATGTTATTTTCTCTACTCAAATATAAGCTCTCCTGAGGACTTGTTAAGACGGCGGAGTAGGTGAACTCACCTTCTCCCATAGACACAGAAAATTTACAGCTACATATGGAATAATTTTCATCTGGAAAGGACCTGAGAACTGGAAAAACAGTGCCTCTACAACAAAAGATAAAAGAGATGCATTGATAAGGGTGGAAGAGGCAGAGACTTGGTCTTGCGTGGGATCCCACCCCAGGTGTGATGTTCCACAATTGGGAAGGGATCCTACAAAAACAGAACTCTACCTGGAGGAGTGAAGGAACTGTGTCACACATCAGGCACCTTGACTCTTGCGTCTGGCGCCAGAAAGATGAGCCCCCAAAACATCTGGTTTTGAAAATCAACAGGGATTAAGTCCAGGGGAAACACAGAACTGCAGGGAAGGAAGAACCTGCTCTTGAAGGGCTTGTGTGCAGATCTACTTGCCCTGAGATCCAGTGCAAAAGCAACAGTTTGAAAAGTGCCTAAACCATAAACGAGGGAGAGTCCCTTACTAATCCTAAAGTGGCTGCCAGAGAAGCAGGAACCTGCAGTGAATTTATCTGGGGCCAAAAAAACTGACAGGCACCATTTTTGCAATCTCATTCTAACTTGCTGGTGACAGAGCTGGTGGGCACCATCTTGGTACCCTCTATCTACCCTCCCATCACCAGTAGGCATTCTCTGTGCCCCACCCACCCTGCTTAGCAGCCAACAACCTCTTCTTAAAGGGCTCATGTGCAGACCCACTTGCCCTGAGATCCACTGCAAAAGCAACAGTTTGAAAAATGCCTAGATTGTAAGTGAGGTAGACCCACTTAGTAATCCTAAAGAGTCTGCCAAGAGGCAAGAACTTGAAGTGACTTTCTCTGAGCCAGAAATGCTGATGGGCACTATTTTTGCAACCTCATTCTAACTTTCCAATGACAGAGCTAGAAGGGGCCATTTTTAGTGCCCTCCCTCTAGCCTGCTAGCACTGTTGGGTGTGCTTTGTGCCCCACCATCCCCTCACAGCAGCCAGGCCACAATCAGGCCAAGCAAGCACCTGAGCCCCACCCACCTTGTGCGGCAGCTGCACCACAATGAGGCCAGGTGAACACCCTGGACACAGCTCACCCCACACAGTATCAGCAGTGCCACAACTGGTTGGGCGAATGCTCATCTCACATTGCAACCATGCCATGACCACACCAAGTGAACACATTGCACCCTGCCCTCACTGTGCAGTAGCCACAACCCCACCACAACTGGTGGGGACATACAATCTACACAAGAGACACCCCTTGAGTTCCTGGTTCTGGAGGCCAGGGGAGATTGCGCTTCTGGGCTCCACAGACTGTCTCCTACACAAGACCAGTCCTTCAAGACTGGAGGAGGTAGCTGTTTCACCTAATACCTATAGACAAACACAGAGAGTCAGACAAAGTGAAGAGACAGAAGAATATGTTCCAAACCAACAAATAAGACAAATCCCAAGAAAAAGACCTTAATGAAATGGAGATAAGCAATGTATTTGATAAAGAGTTCAAAGTAATGGTCATAAAGATGCTCACTGACCTTGGGAGAAGAATAGATGAATGCAGTGAGAACTTCAACAAAGAGAGAGGAAATGTAAGAAAGTACCAATCGGAAGTTATAACTGAACTCAAAAACACACTAGAGAGGTTCAACAGAATAGATTATGTAGAAGCACAATTCAGTGAGCTGGAATACAAAGTGATGGATCTCACCTAGACAGAGCAGCAAAATGAAAAAAAAAGTTTTACAAAGTAAAGATACCTTAAGGGAGCTCTGAGACAACATTAAGCAGAGTCACATTCACATTATAGGGGTCCCTGAAGGAGAAAAGAGAGAGAAAGGGCCAGCAAAAGTATTTGAAGAAATAATGGCTGAAAACTTCCCTAATCTGGGAAAGAAAACAGACGTCCAGGAAGCCCAGAGAGTTCCAAACAAGATGAACCCAAGGAGAACCACACCAAGACACTTTATAATTAAAATAGTAAAAGTTAAGGATAAAGAGAGAAACTTAAAAGCAGGTAGAGAAAAAAAACAAGTAATTACATACAAAGAAAACCCCACAAGATTACCAGCAGATTTTTCAGCAGAAAATTTACAGGCTAGAAGGGAGTGGCATGACATACTCAAAGTGCTAAAATGCAAAACATTCCAACCAAAAATTCTCCACCTGGCAAGGTTAACATCCAAAACTGAAAGAGAGATTTAAAGTTTCCCTGATAAACAAAAGCTAAAGGACTTCATCAACACTAAACCAGACTTATAAGAAATGTTAAAGGGACTTCTCTGAGTTGAAGAAAAAAGACACTAATTCACAATAAGAAAACACATGAAAATAGCAATCTCACTGGAGAAGGTAAATTTATAGTAAAGGTAGTGGATCAGTCACTTATAAAGCAAGTATGAAGCTCAAAGGCAAAAGTAGTAAAATTAACTAAAATTACAATAGTAATTAGTAGTTAAGGGATGCATAAAATAAAAAGATGTAAAATGTGTCATCAAAATTATAAAACGTGAGAGGGGAGAAAAACTGCTAAGCTTTGGAATAAGTTCAAATTTAAGTTGCTATCAACTTAAAAGAGACTGTTATACACATAGGGTGCTATATGTGAACCTCACATAAAGGAAACACTTATAGTAAGTTTTATGGTAAATAAGAAAATGAGAAAGAAATTTAAACATAACACCAAAAGAAAGCCATCAAGCCACAAGGGCAGAGAGAAAGAGAAGAAAGAGAAGAAAGAGGAAATACAAAAACAGCCAGAAAATAATTAACAAAATGACAAAAGTACATACTTATGAATAGTTACTTTAAATGTAAATGGACTAAATTAACCATCAAAAGACAGAGGGGCTAAATGGATAAAAAACCAAGACCTATCTATATGCTGCCTACAAAAGACTCATTTCAGAAATAAGGACACATAAAGACTGAATGTGAAGGCATTGAAAAAGATACTTCAAGCAAATGGAAAAAAAAAATAAAAGCTGGTGTAGCTATACTCAGACAACATAAACTTTTTTTTTTTTTTTAAAGATTTTATTTTTTCCTTTTTCTCCCCAAAGCCCCCCGGTACATAGTTGTGTATTCTTTGTTGTGGGTTCTTCTAGTTGTGGCATGTGGGACACTGCCTCAGCGTGGTCTGACGAGCAGTGCCATGTCCGCGCCCAGGATTCGAACTGACGAACCACTGGGCCGCCTGCAGCGGAGCGCGAGAACTTAACCACTTGGCCACGGGGCCAGCCCCTCAGACAACATAAACTTTAAAGCAAAAACTGCAATAAAAGATAAAGAAGGGCATTACATAATAACAAAAGGGTCGATCCAGAAAGAAGATGTCGCATTTATAAATATATATGCACCTAACATAGGATCACCAAAATATTTAAAACAAATATTAACAGACTGAAAGGAAGAAATTGAAAGCAATATAACAATGGTAGAGGAATTTAACCCCTCACTTCCAGCAATGGATAGATCATCCAGAAAGAAAATCAATAAGGAAATATCAGCATTAAATGGCACATTAGACTCGACAGACTTAATACATAATATACAGACTATTCCACCCCAAAACAGCAGAATGCACATTATTTTCAAGCACACATGGAACATTTTCTAGTATAGACAACATGTTAGCTACAAAACAAGTCTCAATAAAATTAATAAGACTGAAATCATATCAAGCATCTTTCCCAACCACAACAAAATGAAACTAGAAATCAATTACAAGAAGAAAAACCTGGGAAAAGCACAAACGTGGAAAATAAATAACATGCTATTAAACAACCACTGGGTCAGAGAGATCAAAAATTACCTTGAGATAAATAAAATGGAAACACAATGCTCCAAAATCTATGAGATGCAACAAATTCAGTTTTAAGAGGGAAGTTCATAGGCCTTACTCAAGAAACAAGAAAAATCTCAAATAAATACTCTAACTTTATACCTAAAGGAGGTAGAAAAAGAAGAACAAGTAAGACCCAAAGTTAGTAGAAGGAAGGAAATAAGAAAGATCAGAGTGGAAATGAGTGAAACAGAGACTAAAAGACAATAGCAAAGATCAATGAAACTAAGACCTGGTTCTTTGAAAATATAAACAAAATTGATGCACTTTTAGCCAGACTGATGAAGAAAAAAGGAGAGAGGGCCCAAATAAAACAAAATCAGAAAAGAAAAAGGAGAAGTTACAAACAATGCCACAGAAATACAAGAGAGCATAGGATATGAACAATTATATGCCAACAGATTGGACAACCTAGAATAAAGGGATAAATACCTAGAAACATACAATCTTCCAAGACTGAGTCAAGAAGAAATAGAAAATCTGAGTAGACTGATTACTAGCAATGAAATTGAATCAGTAACTAAAAAACTCCCAACAAACAAAAGTCCAGGACCAGAAGCCTTCACTGGTGACTTCTACCAAACAGTTAAAGAAGAGTTAATATGTATCCTTCCCAAACTATTCCAAAAAATTGAAGAGGAAGGAATGCTTCCAAACTCATTTTATGAGGGCAACATGACACTGATACCAAAATCAGACAGAGACACTATAAGAAAAGAAATGTACAGGTCACTATCACTGATGAACATAGATGCAAAAATCTTCAGCAGATTGTTAGTAGGCCAAATCCAACAATACATTAAAAGGATTATGTGTACAACAAGATCAAGTGGGATTTATTCCAAAGATGCAAAGTTGGTTCAATATCCACAAATCAATCAACATGATACACTATATTAACAAAAAATAAAAATCACATGTTCATCTTAATAGATGCAGAAAAAGCATTTGACAAAATTCAAAATCAATTTCTGATTAAAAAAAACTCTCAATAAAGTGGGTATAGATGGAATGTATCTCAACATAATAAAGGCCATATGTGACCAGCCCACAGCTAACATCACACTCAATGGTGAAAAGCTAAAAGCTTTTCCCCTAAGATCAGGAGCAAGACAAGGGTACCCACCCTATTGGAAGTCCTACCACAGCAGTTAGCCAAGAAAAAGAAATAGAAAGCATCCAGATTGAAAAGGAGGAAGTAAAACTGTCACTATTTACTGATGAAATGATAATATATATAGAAAACCTTACAGACTCCACCAAAAAACTATTAGAACTGATAAATGAATTCAGTAAAGTTACAGGATACAAAATTAATATACAGAAATCTGCTGCTTTTCTATAGACTAATAACGAACCATCAGAAAGAGAAATTAAGAAAACAATCCCATTTAAAATTGCATTCAAAAGAGAAAATGTCCAGGAATAAACTTAACCAAAGGAGTGAAAGACCAGTACTCTGAAAAGTGTAAGACATTGATGAAAGAAACTGAAGATGACACAAATAAATGGAAGGCTATACTATGATCATGGACTGGAAGAATTAATATTATTAAAATGTCCATACTACCCAAAGCAATCTACAGAGTCAATGCAATCCTTATTAAAATACAAGTGGCATTTTTCACAGAACTGGAACAAATAATCCTAAAATTTGTATGGAACCACAAGAGACCACAAATAGCTAAAGCAATCTTGAGAAAGAAGAACAAGGCTAGAGGTATCATGCTCCCTGATTTCAAACTATACTACAAAACTATAGTAATCAAAACAGTAAGATACTGGCACAAAAACAGGCACATAGATCAATGGAGCAAAACAGAGAGCCCAGAAATAAACCCACATCTATTATGGTCAATTAATGTGGAACAAAGGAGGCAAGAATATACAACAGGGAAAAGACAGTCTCTTCAATAAATGGTGTTGGGGAAACTGGACAGCCACATGCAAAAGAATGTCGCTGGACCACTTTCTTACACCATATACAAAAACAAACTCAGAATGGATTAAAGTCTTAAATGTATGACCTGGGAACCATAAAACACCTAGAAGAAAACACGGGCTTAAACTCTTTGACATGAGTCTTAGCAATATTTTCTTGGATATGTCTTCTCAGGCAAGGGCCACAAAAAAGAAAATAAACAAAAGGGACTATATCACACTAAAAAGTTTTTGTACACTGAAGGAAACCATCAACAATACAAAAGGCAACCTACTGAATGGAGAAGATAGTAGCAAATGATATATATAATAAGGGGTTAATATCCAAAATATATAAAGAATTCATACAACTCAATAGCGAAAAGATAGACAACCCAATTAAAAAATGGGCAGAGGATCTGAATAGACATTTTTCCAAAGAAGAAATACAGATGGCCAACAGGCACATGACAGGATGCTCAAAATCACTAATCATCAGGGAAATGCAAGTCAAAACCACCATGAGATACCATCTTACGCCTGTTAAAATGGCTATTATAAAAAAGACAAGAAGTAACAAATGTTGGCGAGGATGTAGAGAAAAGGGAATCCTTGTGCACTTGTGTTAGTGGAATGTGAATTGTTGTACCCACTGTGGAAAACAGTATGGAGGTTACTAAAAAAATTAAAAATAGAACTACCATACAATTCAGCAATTCCATTTCTGGGTATATATTTGAAGAAAATGGAAACACTAATTCAAAAAGATATATGCAGCCTTATATTCATTGCATCATTATTTACAATAGGCAAGATATGGAAGCAACCTAAGTGTCCATTGATAGATGAATGGATAAAGAAGATGTGGTATATACACACAATGGAATACTACTCAGCTAAAAAAAAAGATGAAATCTTGCCATTTAGGACAACATGGATGAACCTTGAGGGTATTATGCTAAGCAAAATAAGTTAGAGATAGACTAATACCATATGATTTTGTTTATATGTAGAATCTAAAACACAAAACAAATGAACAAACAAAACAAAACAGAAATAGACTTACAGATACAGAGAACAAACTAGGGGTTGCCAGAGGGTAGTGGGGTGGGAGCTTGGGAGAAACAAGTGCAGAGGATTAAGAGGTACAAACTTGCAGTTATAAAATAAATAAGTCACTGGGGCATAATGTATAGCATAAGGAGTATAGTCAACAATACTGTAATAACTGTAAGGTGACAGACAGTAACTAGACAGTTTGTGGTGATCATTTGTAATGCATAAAAATATTGAATCCCTCTGTTGTACTCCTGAAACTAATATATTGTTTGTCAATTATACTTCTATAAAAACAGCAAAAGCCAAAAAACAAAAAGATCTCAGTGAAAAAAACACACAAACAAAAAACCTCAATGAGGAAAAATCCCCAAAATACAAGCTCTCCTAGGATAGGGAATTTTTTTTTTTATTTTTTTTTTTATTGAGGAAGAGTAGCCCTGAGCTAACTACTGCAAATCCTCCTCTATTTGCTGAGGAAGCCTGGTCCTGAGCTAACATCCATGCTCATCTTCCTCTGAGCTAACATCCATGCTCATCTTCCTCTACTTTATACGTGGGACGCCTACCACAGCATGGCTTTTGCCAAGTGGTGCCATGTCCGCACCCGGGATCTGAACCGGCGAACCCCAGGCTCCCAAGAAGCAGAATGTGTGAACTTAACTGCTGCGCCACCGGGCTGACCCTAGGGAAAAAGTAACTTCTTTCACTTTTGAATCCTGCACAGTGCCTTCTACACAGGAGGTACTTATTAAATGACTGTTGAACAAATAGCTGAGGCTGTATATCATGAACCTTCCTTATTTTAAATTAATCCATTTTAGCATTCCTCGGAACCATCCCTCCTCCTTCCAGGAACAAAGTTTGGCCAAGGAATTATTCTGACAAATGCTTTGTTACAACTGAGTCTTAACCTTCGTTTAAGTAGTTGAAATTTGGTCGTTCAAAGAACATTTATCGAGAGATTATTAAGCCTCAGACGCTGTGCCAGGCTCTGAGGTTACAGACCCAGAAAACTCCGAGGTTAAGAGTCCTACCATAAGAGCATGTGTGCAATGCTGAGGGACTCCTGAGGAGGGAGCTCCAACCTTGCCTGGGGAAGTAGGAAAAGAACACCCCACTTTGTGTAACATTTCATTTATTTGTCAAAGCAGGTGTTTTCTTAACATTCACTCAACAGAATTTATTCAGTATCCACCGTTGCATTTGTGCGCTCTGCCAGTAGCTGAAATACATTACTTTTTACACAATTAATAAACATTTACACAAGATTCAAAAATCTTTAGTTCATTGTGTCAGGAGTTATTCTAAGCACTTCATAGACCATATCTCATTTAATCCTCATGACAACTTTTATGGAGTTTGTACTATTTTATATCCATTTAATAGGTTAAAAAAATCCTAGGCAGCAGGAGCATAAATTAATTGTTCGTATCAATTAGCAGGACTGGTGCATAACATAGTCCTTCTGATTCCATAACCCGTCTTCTTAACTATCATATTACTCATTCGAAATAATTTTGGAAGACCATAAATTTTGAAAGATCATCCCAATAAATGACGCTTAAACATTTTTAAAATTGATTAAATTATGCCTAAAAAGGCAGCTACTCTTTCTTTAGGATGAAAAATAGGTTTGATGTAGTAAAAAAGCATTTCGGGTACTATTTAAAGTACAAAACAATCAGTAAACCAAACCTTCTCCACAGAATTGTAAGGTTTGTGCAAACATGACATTCTTAAAAATATGCGAAGAATAACTGCCTTCTATTTCCATTCTGAAAATGTTCATATTACTTCACTTCTTTGTTGTTATATTCACTTCTTGTATCATTCAAGGTTTAAATTCTGTTCAGAACTGCTTAGGAATAGGATTTCCGCTTTTGCAAAGCTTCAAAATTGTCATTATTTCTTGCCCTTCCCCTTTGGCGTAGTTTTGGGGGGAAGGGAGTCTTCAGTTATTAGCATTAAGAATCTCTCATTTGAATTCTAACAGTTCAGAATCCCCTTTTTTCCTCCAAGGATCAATTTCCAAAACAGGACTCGGTTCTTAACACTGGATTTTGAAAATTTGATTTTACCATTTGATCAGACGTGAAGGGTCATCAGACCACGCCATTTGTTATTCTATTGATCTTGAAGGCTTTGATTTTCATCAGTTCCCTCTGCAATGAGCAGACACTAGAGCTTCACTTACCTTATCTTTTAAATCACAATGTAAATGTATTTATTTACACCAAGCAAGAGAGCTGTAAGTGGCTCAAAATATCCATATTGGCTATTCACTGTTTTGTCTTCATCAGAGGTAAGCTTGCTTCACAAATAAACATAAAAATCAGCAAGTTATTTCATAGGTTACTGAGCAGTATATGTTAAAAAGAACTATATATTTAGATAAGTTTAGAAAGTCAGCTTGCAAGGTTACATACCAAATTGTTAACAGTGGTTACAGCTGAAGGTTGGGATTATAAATAAGAGGACTTCCACTCTATCTATGTTGGATTTTTTTTTCTTTATGATCCTATATAATCAGGAAAAAAAACCCTTCAATACAGATACTTCCATTAAAAAAAAAAATCCTGCTGAGTATAATCTGAATAAAGGGAGCTGAATGATCTTGAGGAGAGTGTCATGCAACACTGGTCTGTTTGGTCTGCCTCTTCCAAATGGACCAGGTTAATTGTGGTAAGCAACCAGAATACTCTTTTCTTTGGTCATATTTGATGTTTCCCTGAAATATGAATACACTTCAACTTTCCCTTTTGAATACCCTTTATCAGTCACTAAAAGTTTTGTTGTAAAGAGCCCTCATTGGTTATCATCAAAAAGACAAGAGATAACAAGTGTTGGTGAGGATGTGGAGAAAAGGGAACCATTGTGCACTGTTGGAGGAAATGCAAATTGGTGTAGCTATTACGGAAAACAGTATGGAGGTTACTCAAAAAATTAAAAATAGAACTGTCATATGATCCAGCAATCCCACTTCTGGGTATATATCCAAAAGAAATGAAAACAGGATATCAAAGAAATATCTATACTCCCATATTCATTGAAGCGTTATTCACAATAGCCAAGACATGGAAACAACCTAAGCATCTATCAACTGGTGAATGGATAAAGAAGACGTGAAATACATCCACACACACACACACACACACACACACACACACCGGAATATTATTCAGCTGTGAGAAAGAAGGAAATCCTGCCATTTGTGACAACACAGATGAACCTGTGTTCTTTATGCTTGGACATTATGCTAAGCAAAATAAGACAAACACAGAAAGACAAATATTGTATGATCTCACTCATATGTGGAATCTAAAAAAGTCGAACTCATAAAAGCAGAGAGTAGAATGGTGGTTACCAGGGGCTAAGGGGAGGGGGCAATGGGGAGATTTTGGTCAAAGGATATAAAGATTCAGTTATGTGGGATGAATAAGTTCTGAAGATGTAATGTACAGCATGGTGATTACAGTTAATAACACTGTATTGTATACTTGAAATTTGTTAAGAGAGTTGATCTTGTGTTCTTACCGCACACACAAAATCCTAACTATGTGAGGTGATGGATGTGTTAATTAGCTTGATTGTGCTAGTCATTTCCCAGTGCATACATCAAAACATCACATTGTATACCTTAAATATATACAATGTTTATTTGTTAGGTATTCCTCAATAAAGCTGGAAAAAAAAGAAAATTCAAAATGGAAATAAAAAAACTTTCAAGTGTTAACAGCTGCGGGCTTCACAGTACTTGGGATGTTAAAAAAGAATGAACTACTCCCATAAGCCAGTGAAGATAAAAACATCGTTAGAAGTGTATTGGTAGAATTGTAACCAGAGATGAGGTTGAGTTAGTGGAGGAGGGAGAGGAAGAGGAAGAGAGAAGAGGAGGAGAAGGAGGAGTAAAAGAAGAAACAGGAAATGAAGAAGGAAGAGGAGGAGGAGGAGTGAGAAATAAGCATCCATGTCTCAATAGCTAACGAGAACTGCAGTTAACATTTTGGCGCAAGTATAGACACTGAAATACACACACATAGCAACTTCAGCACTTTTCCTAAAATTGGCAAGTCCACAAAACTCAGTCAAGAGCCAGTCAGTTATAAGCATGTCAAGTTTGTCATAGTCATGCAGCATTTAGGAAGATTTATTTAAGAGAATGAAATATAATCCGAACTACGAAAGAAGGGAAAGAAAACAGATGGATGAGAGGCATTTCTAGGAGTTGTCAATCTCTCAGGAATCTTGAAATAGACATCATAGAAGAGAAGGGACTGACTCAAGATTAGAGAGCATCAGTATGAAGTGAGGCAAGAATAAAAGTGGCCTTGTAGATGGAAAAGTTGATAGAAGGCAATACTATGATGGGACAAAATAGATTAAAACTAGGAGAACAGGAGCTTAAGGTTTTAAAATATAATCTCTTCTAACAATTAAGTCGAATATGTAAAATACATGTTACTTTAAAAATTGATGGTCATGATGTTGAGACTTCTTTGAGAGGGGATCACGGGGTCATGTTAGTCATGGGGATCTGTGTTTATTACGTTATTTTCCAAGGCTGCTCTATACAACTTCTGTGCTCACTCAGTTTAGTTCTGGTTCTTTGACTTCTAATGTCAGGCCATATTACAGGGTGACATATAGACATGTAAGTCAGGGCTAGTGACTCAAAGAGTATATGTGTGTGGAGTAGGTGCAGACAGAGGAATCATTACTGGTTTCTGTGGGTGCTTTAAGAGGAAGAAGGTAATTCTGTAGTACATTATTCTGTCCCCCTCCTCCAAGCTTATTGAGATATTATTGACTTATAACATATGTGAGTGTAAGGTGTAAAAAATGATTTGATACACATATATTGTAAAATGATTCCCACAATAAGATTAGTTAACATCTCCATCTCCTCATATAATTACCATTATTTTTGTGGTGATAACATTTAAGATCTACTCTTAACAACTTTCAAGTACACAATACAGTATTTTTAACTACAGTCACCATGCTGTGTATTAGACACCCAGAACTTATTCATCTTATAGTTAGAAGTTTGTACCCTTTGACCAACATCTCATTTTCCCCATTCCACAATCCCTGGCAACCACCATTCTACTCTCTATTTTTACGAGTTTGGCTTTTTTAGATTCCACACATTAGTGAGATCATACAGCATTTGTCTTTCTCTGTCTGACTTATTTCACTTAGCACAATGCCTTCCAGGTCCATTCATGTGGTCACATAAGCCAGGATTTCCTTCTTATTATTCATGGCTAAATAATATTACATTATATATTATTATATTATAATATATAAATAAATATGTAATATATAATATATAAATTATATATATATATATACACACACACATCACATTTTCTTTATCCATTCATCTGACAGTGGATACTTTGTTTTCATGTCTTGGCTATTGCAAATAATGCTTCAGTGAACATGGGAGTACAGATATCTCTCCAATATCCTGCTTTTATTTCCTTTGGATATACATCTGAAAGTGGGACTGCTGGATCCTACGGTAGTTCTATTTTTAATTTTTTGAGGAATCTGCATACTGTTTTCCTTAGTGGCTGCACCAATTTATCTTCCTACTAACAGTGAACAGGGGTTTCCTTTTCCCTACATCATCACCAACGCTTGTTATCTCTTGTCTTCTTGATGATAGCCATTTTAACAGGTGTGAGATAATATCTCATTGTGGTTTTGATTTTCATTACCCTGATGATCAGTGATGTTGAGCATCTTTTCATGCACCTGTTGGCCATTTGGCTGTCTTCCTTGAAAAAAAGTCATTTAAGTTCTCTGCTCACTTTTTAATCAGATTATTTGTGTTTTTGCTATTGAGTTCTTTATATATTGTGGATATTAACATCTTGTCAAACGGTTTGCAGATATTTTCTCTGTAGGTTTCATTTTCTGTAGGTTGCATTCTGTACATTTCTATTGCATTCATGCTTGTGTTTTCATTTTGCTCATTGTTTCTTTTGCTGTGTAAAAACGTTTTAGTTGGATGTACTCCTACTTGCTTATCTTTGCTTTTCTTATTTGTGCTTTTGGTGTCAGTTTCAAAAAATCATTGCCAAGACCAATGTCAAGGAGCCTTATACCTAAGTTTTCTTCTAGTAGTTTTGCAGCTTTGAGTCTTACATTTAAGTCTTTAATCCATTTTGAGTTAATTTTTATGAGTGGTGTAAGATAGGGGTCTAATTTCCTTCTTTTGCATGTGAATATTCAATTTTCCCACATCATTTGTTGAAGAGACTATCTTTTCTCCATTGAGTATTCTTGGCTCTCTTGTCAAATATTAGTTGACCAAATATGTATGGGTTTATTTCTGGTCCTTAATTCTGTTTCATTCATCAATGTGTTTGTTTTTTGCCAGTGCTATACTGTTTTGATTATTATAACTTCGTAATAAAGTTTGAAATAAGGAATTGCGATGCCTCCAAGTTTGCTCTTCTTTCTCAGGATTACTTTGGCTATTGGGGTCTTTTGTGATTCAAATTTTAAGATTTGTTTTTTATTTCTGTGAAAAATGCCTTGGAATTTTGATAATGATTTCACTGAATCCATAGATGGCTTTGGGCCGTATGGATATTCTTCCAATTTATGAGCAAGGGATAGCTTTTCACTTATTTATGGCTTCTTCAATTTCTTTCATCAATGTTTTCTGATTTTCAGTATACAGATTTTTCACCTCCTTGGTTAAATTTATTCCTAAGTATTTTATTCTTTTTCATGCTATAAATTAGTTGTTTTCTTTATTTCTATTTCAGATGTTTCATTGCTTCATCTGCAGACAGAGACAATTTTACTTCTTCCTTTCCATTTTGTATGCCTTTTATTTACTTATTTGCTTGTCAAATTGCTCTGGCTAGGACTTCCAATACTATGTTGAATAGAAGAGTTGAGAGTGGGCACAGTTGTCTTGTTCCAAATTTAGCAGGAAAGCTTTCAACCTTTCACCATTGAGTATGATGTTAGCCTTGGGTTTTTCATATATGGACTTTGTTATGTTGAGGTACATTTCTTCTATACCAAATTTGTTGACAGTTTTTATCATGAAAGCGTGTTGAATTTTGTCCAATGCTTTTTCTGCATCTATTGATATGAGCATATGATTTTTATCTTTAATTATATTAATGTGATATACTGCATTTATTGATTTGTGGATGCTGAACCATTCTTACACCCCAGGGATGAATCAATCCCACTTGGTCATTGTGTATGATCCTTTTAATGTACTTTTGAATTCGATTTGCTGGTATTTTGTTGAGAATTTTTACATATATAATTATAATGGTTATTGGCCTGTAGCTTTTTTTTTTTTTTTTTTTTGTAATGCTTATGTGACATTGGCATCAGGATAACATTGCCCTCATAAAATGAGTTTGGCAGTGTTCCTTCCTCTTCAGCTTTTTGGAAGAGTTGAGAAAAATTAGTATGAATTTGTCTTTAAATGTTTGGTAGAAACCATCTGGCCTTGGGCTTTTCTTTGTTGACAGGTTTTTCATTACTGGTTTAAATTCCTTACTTGGCACTGATATATTCAAATTTCCTATTTCTTTATGATTAAGTTTTGGTAGGTTGTATATTTCTAGGAATTTTTCCATTTCTTCTTATCCAATTTGTTGGCATATAATTGTTCATAGTAGTCTCATGATCCTTTGTATTTCTGTGGTGTCAATTATGATGTTTCCTCTTTCATTTCTGATTTTATTTATTTGAGTCTTCTTTTTTCTCAGTCTAGCTAAAGGTTTGTCAACTTTGTTTATCTTTTCAAAAAACCAGATCATTTTGATATTTTCTCTCATTTTTCTTGTCTCTATTTCATTTATTTCCACTCTAATCTTTGCTATTTCCTTACTTCTGCTAACTTTGGGCTTAGTTTGTTATTCTTTACCTGGGTTCTTGAGATGTAAGGTTAGGTTGTTTATTTGTGATTTTTCTTTTTACTGAATATAGGTGTTTATCACTATAAACTTCCCTCTTAGAACTGCTTTTGCTGCATCCCATAAGTTTTGGTATGTTGTGTTTCCATCTTTGTTTGTTTCACAATATATCTTTTTCTATCCTTTCACTTTGAGCCTATGTGTGATCTTAAAGCTGAAGTGAGTCTCTTGTGGACAGCAAATAGTTGGGTCTTGTTTTTTAAGCCATTCAGCGACTCTATGCCTTTCGATTGGAGAATTTAATCTATTTACATTTACAGTAATTATTGATAGATAAGGACTTACTAATGTCATCTTATTAATTGTTTTCTGCCTATTTGTACTTCCCTTGCTCCTTTCTTTCTCTTTGCTTTCTTTGTGAATTGATTATTTTCCATAGCAGTATGCTTTGGTTCCCTTCCATTCATATTTTGTGTATCTACTGTCAATTTTTGTTGTGTAGTTATCGAGAGACTTACATAAACTATCTTACAGATATAAAAGTCTATTTTAAGCTGATAACAACTTAACTTCAATCATATGCAAAAAATCTACCCTTTTATGTTCTTCCTCATAATTTTGTGTTTTTGATATCACAAATTACCTCTTTTTATATTATGTATCCATTAACAAATTATTGTGGCTTTAGTTATTTTTAATACTTTAGTCCTTTAACCTTTATTATAGAGTTAAGTGATTATCATGCTACTGTATTATCATATTAGAGTAATCTGAATTTGATTATATACTTACCTTTAGCAGTATGTTTTATGTTTTGATTTTTTTTTAATGTATCTAATTAGTGTTGTTTCATTTCAGCCTGAAGAACTCTTTTCAGAATATTTTGTAAAGGCAGGTCTAGTGGCGATAAACTCCCTTAGGTTTTGTTCATTTCATTTCTAAAGGACATCTTTTCAGGGTAAGGTATTCATGATTGGCACTTTGAATATATCATCCCACTCTCCCCTGGCCTGCAAGATTTCTGCTGAGAAATCCACTGAAAGCCTTATGGGATTCCCTTATGTGAGCAACTTTTTCTCTTGTTGCTTTAAAAATTCTCCCTTTGTCTTTGATTTTTAGACAGTTTTATTTATTTATTTATTTAGAGAAGATCACTTTGGGTTGAAATGTTGGGGTGACCAATTAGCTTCATGAACTTGAATGTCCAAATCTCTCCAAATTAGGGAAGTTCTCAGGAATCACTTCTTTAAATAAACTTTCTGCTTTTTCTCTCTCTCTTCTCCTTCTGAGACTACAACAATGTGTAATTTGCTTTTTAAAAGATATCCTATAATTCATGTAGGCTTTCTTTACTCTTTTATATTCTATTTTATCAGGAACCCATCAGAAGCCTGGTGCCATGGGAGCTGACCAGTGCAGGGATGGTCTGGGAGCCTTGGTTTGCTGGAATCCACTAGGAGACTGGTGTCCTGGGAGCTGCCTGGAGTAATGGGAGCCACCTGGTGTCATGGGAGCTACCCAATGCCTGGGTGGGCTGGAAGCTTGGGTTTGTTAGAGTCCCCTGGGGCTGTGGGAGTCAGCAGATTCTGGGGTGAGCCAGGGACCTGGCGTAGTGGGAGCTTTCTGGGAGCCTGATGACATGGAACTTGCCTTGGGCCACAGGAGCTTCCTGGGGCTGCTGGAGGCAGTAGGCATTGGGGTGAGCCAGAGCCTTGTTTTTCAGGAGTTTTCCAGGAGCCATCTAGGGCTATGAGAGTCAGCCTGGTGCTGAGGCAGGCCAGTGCTGGGGTCTGCAGTGAAGTCAGACACTCACTTCTCTCTTCTTCTCCCAGGGACAGGGTGTATCTCTCTATGCTGGGCTGCCTCGGCTTAAGAGAGGAGTGATGAGCGTACTGTGAGTCTATCTTTTGTACCCTTCTCAGTGTGTCTTTTCTAATTTCTGTACTTCATTCAGGTGCTATAATCCTTCACCTGAAATCCTTAGCTCTTGTGAAGATATTTTTGTGCACAGACAGTTGTTCCCATTGACATTTCCAGGAGGGTACAGGTGCTAGGAATTTCTTTACTGCCATTTTGCTGATTGCACATTTTTGAA